>NW_005434648.1:197211-241681 GCF_000315625.1 Guillardia theta CCMP2712 | reverse complement strand
CTCTATTGCCAAGGCCGGCATCACCACCTCCCTCAACGCCAGGACCTCCGTCCTCGCTGCCGCCAACCCTGCCTACGGCCGCTACAACCCTCGGCGATCACCCTCGGAGAACATCAACCTTCCTCCTGCGCTCCTGTCAAGGTTCGATATCCTCTTCCTCCTCATGGACAAGATCAATGCCGACACCGACTTCAACCTCGCCCGCCACGTCTGCCACGTCCATCGCTTCGCTGCCGCCCCGCAGGTCAGCTCCTTCTCTCCGTTGCCCCTCCGCTCTCCTCTTTCCCTTCCTTTTTCGATTCCCCGCGTCGTCCCGTCCTCCTCTCCCTCTCCCCTCCCACTTCACCCTTCCCGCTTCCAGCCTCCTCCTCCACCACCGCCTGGCTCAGTGCCTTGCAGGTTGACCTCGACGAAGTCTTCGACTCTCAGTTCCTGCGCGCCTACATCGCTCAGGCTCGATCGGTCGACCCCTACATCCCCGCCGAGCTCTCCGAGTACATCACGGGCGCCTACGTCTCCATGAGGACCGACGAGGAGCAGTCAGACAGCAGAAGATACTTCTTCACCACTGCTCGTACACTCCTCTCCATCCTCCGCCTCTCGCAGGTCAGAGGAGGAACCAGAGGGGAGGACGGAGGATGTGGATGTGGTGGTGTAGTAGTAGGAGTAGGAGTAGGAGTAGGAGTAGGAGTAGGAGTAGGAGTAGCAGGAGGAGGAAGAGTAGGAGGAGGTAGAGTAGTTGTAGTGGCAGTAGTAGGAGGAGAAGCTGAACATTTCGCAGGGACTTGCGCGGTTGCGGTTCTCCAAGGAAGTGGAGCAGGCGGACATTGACGAGGCCATTCGTCTCATGTACGAGAGCAAGAAGTCGCTCTACGAGGAGGTCGAGGGAGGTCACAGGTATGACCATCCTTGCTGCTGCTGCTGCTGCTGCTGCTGCTGCTGCTGCTGCTGCTGCTGCTTTCTGTTCCTGCCACTGTCCCTGCCCTCTTCCTCGTCCTCCTCGTCTGTCTCTTCCTCTTCCCTCTCCTTCCGCCCTCTCACCGTCACGCAGAGCCTACGATCCCATCTCCACCATCTTCGACATGGCCAAAAACTTGGCGCTCGCAGCTGGGGAGGGCAACTCGATCCGCGTTGCAGACCTTGAGAGCCGTGCGGTGATGAAAGGCTTCACTCGCTCGCAGGTAACGAGAGGGAGAGGGAGAGGGAGAGGGGGAAGGGGACGGAGGACGAGGATGGTGGTGATGATCGTGATAATGATTCACGAGGAGGAGGAGGGAAAGGAGGAGGAAGGAAAGGAGATGGGGATGAGGAGGAGTGAGTGAGTGAGTGAAGGAGGAGGAGGAGGAGGAGGAGGAGGAGTAGTGAGTGAGTGAAGGAGGAGGAGGAGGAGGAGGAGGAGGGTGAGTGAGTGAGTGAGTGAGTGAAGGAGGAGGAGGAGGAGGACTGACATGCTTGACAGCTGCTGGACTGTATCAAGAGCTACGAGGAGCTCAACGTCTGGCAGACGGAGGCCAATGGCAGTCTCATCAGGTTTGTCGACGTGGGAGACGCGTGAAGGGAGAGGGCCGAACCATCCATTGCCCGCGTGCATGGCGTGTAAAATACGAGTTCAAGATTCAAATTCAAACCTGGATAACGGCACCTTGCTTTCAGTCTTTTGTTGTGGGGGAAAAAAAATGGAAACTTTTGTTGTGGGAAAAAAAAATTGGATTTTCGTCTCGAACTTGCGCTCTCTCCACTCTGCACTTGATTCCTCGCATGCACAGTCCAGCTCCTCCTCCTCCTCCTCCCTCGTTCTCCTCCTCCTCCTCCTCCTCGTCTCGTCCTTGGCGCGCTTAGACGTCCCATCCGTCTCCACCTCTTCTGCCTCGGAAACCAGACCTCCCTCCTCGCTCCTCCCTTCCTCCTCTCTCCTCCCTTCCTCCTCTCTCCCGCCTGTCTCTACCGTCTCTTTCGTCCCTATTTCCTCTTCCTCCTCTCCTTTCTCCAGATCCCTGTCGTGCAAACCTGTTTCCTCCGAACCCTCCTCTTCCCTCTCCTCTTTCAAATCCCCTCCTTTCTCTGCCATCTTCCCGATCTTCATACCTTCCTCTGCCTCCTCTTCCCCTTCTGTCTCCGTACCCTCCTCTTTCAAACCTTCCTCCCCTCCCATCCCTTCCATCATTCCGATCTTCATACCTTTCCCTGCCCCACCTGCCTCCCTCTCCCCTGCTTTCTCCTCTTCCTCCTCCTTCAAACCTCCCTCCCCTCCCCTCTCCTCTACGTCCTCCTCTGCCGAATCCACCACTTGATTCTTCGTCTCGTCCATATCTGTTTTGAGATTGAAACCTCCGGCCCTCGTTGCCCTCTTGGCTCTTTCCCATCGAACTTCTTCCTCCTCGCGCATCCACGGGATCCGAATCTTCGTCATCAAGCTCCTGATAGCCCAGCCTGCGCAAAAGTTACAATCCACACGCGATCCAGCCCTCCCCACCAAGACGCTTCTTGCTCGGGATTCATCCAGGAGGTTTCAGGATTCGTAACTGTTCGTGCAAGTCATACAAGGCAAGTGACTGCAAGCACAAGTTTACTCTTGGTAGAAGCGCTCGCAACGAAATTGACGACGCCGCTGCTGTTGAACCCGCCGGAGCTCCGGTCTGTCACCCATCGCTCATCCTTGAGAGGCTTGCGGAACACTCTCGAACTGTCCGAACGTCGCTTGCCGTCCCGCTTCACTCGATCGCTCTCACCTGGTACTTTAATGCCCTTCAAGGCCAGGAAGGACTTGTGGTCCATCTCATCCAATTCTCGTACATCCCCATACTTCCCGGGGGAGCGAGGAGAACGCCTTTCCTTCCAATCCTCGTCTTCGTCCATGTCCTCGTCCTCCCTCGCTCTGCCGCCTTTTCTCTTCCCGGTCTGCTGCTTCTCTACCCTCCGAGCAGGACGTCCATCGATCTCGTAATCGTCATCGTCGAACAGATCGTCCTCATCATGAAATGACATCTTCTTCGGTTTCGAGAGCTGCTTGCCTCCCCTCCGAGGAGGACGCCTATCCGACCCATCCTCATCCTCGTCGAAGAGATCGTCTTCTTCTTGGAACGACATCTGCTTCATCTGTCTCGCGCTCTTCTTGCCCCTGCGAGGAGGAAGCATTCCTTCATCCACCATATCTCCGGGCTGACCGAGGTCTTCGATCGTGATGGGCTTCACATCTTTGCCAGCTGCTTGTGGGATGCCTGTGCCCTCCAAGATGGCGTCCAAGTCTGCCTGACTGAGGCCGGTAATGGGCGCATCCGACTTTCTCCGCAATTTCGCTACTTTTACCACCTCCTCCTTCCCCTGAGCCCCGTCTGCCTGCACAGCTAACTTGCTCTTCTTCACAGCCTTCGGCTTGACAACAGGGGGATTTTCATTCCCGTCAGCCTTCACGTCGCTCGGCTGTGGCGACTTGGAAACCTTGTCCTCTCTCCACGGCTCAAGGATCAGGGATGGCAAACTAGGGAGGGAGCAAGTGGTTAGCACACAGGCGTCAAGGTTGCCATGGCTCACGGGATCTTGAGGCGGTGGACATGAAGGTATCTGCGACTCCTGCGGTCTAGGATCCCCTTGAGCAGCCGAGCTATGCTTCCTCTCACCTGCTTCATGAATCATTACCATCGTCTGCCAGGCGCCGCATCGCAACCGCCATTGGGAAATATCTCTTGGCAAGCTTGTGAGCTTGAAGCCTCTCGGCGGGTCGGAGAGGTCGTGAGAGCTTGTACACGTTCTGCAGGGGTCGTCGCAGTCTTCTGAACTCGTACCTCTCGTTCCTCCTCCGCGACTGGCGAGTCACTGCCTTCAAGTTCCCAGCAGGGGAGGAGAAGGAGCGGGCAGGGGGGCCTTTCAAGGCTCCTGCACTGGATGCGAGGGCATGGCTCATGGTCCCAGCGGTTCTCTTCATGAGCAGCTTGAAGGACGCGCTCCTCTGATCGCTAGCTGTGCACGACCTGACCGTCGGCTCAGAGGATCCAGCGAGTGGGGGCGACGAAGACTGCCCTGATTCAGGAAAGGGACGATGGCGGAGGGAAGGGAGAGGAGGGAGGAGAGCGGAGATAGCTGGATACCCTGACCTCCAGTTCGATACCATTACTCTCCTCATCCCTCCCGCCATCTTCCCGCTCAGCGTCGCGACGACACCCTGCATTTGTTCCGACCCACTGCGAGTGCACGATCGAACGACCCACCCTCCCTTTTCTTTCAATTCTAATAGGAAAGGACCCCTGGTTTACCGCACCCGTTGTTCCTCAAGTACATTTCGAAACCAGGGTAGGGTGCTCCCCTCTGGTAGGGTGCAGGGTAGGGTGCAGGGTAGGGTGCAGGGGTAGGGTGCTGGGTATGGTCAGGGTAGGGTGCTCCCCTCTGGCAGGGTGCAGGGTAGGGTGCAGGGTAGGGTGCAGGGGTAGGGTGATCCGGAGAGGGTAAGTGAAGGGATGAGGGTGGGATGAGGGTTTTGAGGAAGGGCAAGTGGGGGGATGAGGGTACTCTGTTTTACCGGCAGGTCAACTTGACCTCTTTGAGGCAGCAGAACGACGGCAGCAGCAGCGGCAGCAGCAGCAGCAGCAGCAGCAGCAGCAGCAGCAGCAGCACGGTAGCAGCAGCAGCAGTAGCAGTAGCAGCACCAGCAGCAGCAGCAGCAGCACTCGCCCCAGCACCAGCACCAGCAGCAGTGGGAATAGCACCAGCACCAGCAGCAGTGGGAATAGCAGCAGCCCAGCAGCAGAAGCGGCAACAGTGGGAATAGCGGCAGCCCTCCTCCCTGTCCCTTTCTACTCCCTCCTGCTCTGGCCTAGAAGGGGATGCAGATGAGTTGAGTACAGCACACCTCTCCTGGCAGCACACCTCTACTCCCATGCTCAAGTTAGCACTGGATGCCTGGCTCCGCATCTCCCTTTGCGCCGGTGCGCTCCTCGCTGCCGTCTCCTCCGTACCCCAGTGCAAGAACGATGACCTCCGGGTCTCCCTTCCTCGGATGGATCCTGCCCTCTCCTTCACCAACCTCAACGTCGACGTTCTCACTGCCTGGAGCGCTTCCTTCACCCTCAGCAGCCTCCCCGATCGCGTCAGCTGCACAGCTCGGCTTGCTCTCTTTTGCCAAGGGGCGCAGGCGTCGGAGGATGAGGCCCTGTCGTTCAACGTCGCCTTTCGCAAGAATCACTCTGCTGCCTTGACACTGTGCGATGCCAATGCTGTTCGCCCCCTCGTTTCTTTGCGTAAGGTGAGGAGGAGGAGGAGGGGGTGGAGGCGGAAAGGAAGGATGGGGAGGGGGGAGGAAAGGGAGGGAGGAGGAGGAGCTGAAGGAAGAGAGGGAGGAATCTGAGGATGTTGCTGTAAGGAAGGGCAAGTTGGTTACTACGAGCTCAACTTCGAGCTCCCCAAGGCAGAGCCGCTCGACCTCAACGGCTGCCAAGAGTGCGGCTGCAGCGGGGAATACCGACTGCTCATCTCAAGTGCGCTGACTGAGATCCTGAGGAACGGAGTGCTGACGGTGAGGACGAAGGGAACGTGACGGACACCAGCGTGGTGGATGCGAGAGGAACGGTGGCGATGCGGAAGGAGATGTGGCAGCTGTTTCCCACCAGCGGAGGGTTGCAGCCGCTCGCTGAGTGGAGGCTTGCGTACAAGGCTGTCAACTATCCGTTCGAGGAGGGCACGGTGAAGAGGGAGAGGGGAGGGAGGAGGCAGGAAAGGGGGTGGAAGGTGGTTGGTTGGAGGGAGAGGGGAGGAGAGCACGAGAGAGGGGAGGAAGGGGTTTTTTGATGCGATGACAGGCGCCTCTACTCGACACTCTCCTCTTCCTTGGCCCCTTCCCGCTCGCAGTCGGTTGTTTTCTCCTCCCTCCAGGCACTCGTGAGCTGACATCTGGTTCAGAGCCGGTAGACATGTCGACGCCGGCATGCGAGAGGAGCGACGTTGCAAGCGCCATGAGCGCGTTGAACGCGTGGGCGAAGTGATAATAAGGTGTCGGTGTACATGTATGGATGGGAGGGATTAAGTGAGGATAGAGAGAGCCAGTGAGAGTGAAGTGAAGGGAGGAAGAGCAGGAGTTTGGTATCGTGTCGGAAACCAATTTCATCACTAGGAGGTGTTTACTGAGGCAAAGCTTCCAGTTCAACCTCTGTATGTCTTCACTCATCATCACATGATCAACTGAAGTTGTTTGCCCTGTCGGCCTGTCCACACCGATCAGTTCGTCTCCACTCCACAAGCTTGTCCCTACCTCCCGAGGTCTCGAGGGGCCCGGCTCTTACAACTTCTCACTGTTCTCGCCCTGCCAGTCAAGCTCGTCAACATCGGAGTCGGGACAAGGAGAAAGTAGCAGGAAAGAAAACAGGGATTTCAAGAGGGGGGGAGGGGGATGAAAGAGCATGGAGGAGATGGGAGGGAGCAGTGAGGATGGAAGAGGAGGCGACGCTACCAGCTCGACGGTCTGGTTCTCATAAACTCCGGCCTGCGCATTAAAGACTGTGAGCGGAGGGCTGCGTCAAACCCCAGCTGATTCCCACCTTGAGGATACGCCACTCGGCGGTCGGGTTGACAATGGTGACTTCGCCCTTGAAGGTGATGCCCTTCTCGAGCGCAACCTGGGGTCCAGCTCAGCTCCAGCTCCACTCTAGGTGGGGAAGGCAGACCTTGCCCTTGACAGTGAGCTTCTTGCAGTGCTTCAGGGAGGGGACGTCTCCCTGCCATGGAGTGTCAGAAGCAGCCAGGTCTGGCTGTGGTGGAGGAGCTCCTTTCACCTTGCTGAGCATCTTGTCGAGCCCGCTCATCGTCTTATACTCCTTCTTGTCGAGATCGACGACAGGCGGCTGACAGCTGGGTCAGGAGCTGGGCTCTCCCTCCAGCTGGAGTCTCCTACCTGTCCCTTGCACTCGGCCGAGAGCACTAGGCGGCTGTCCTCAGTCACATCGTAGGCGTCGGAGCGGACCTGCCATGGAGCAAGAGCATGAGAGAGGAGCGGGGCCGTCCTCCTCCAGCCGCACCCTCAGGAGATCAGCACAGGTCTTGACAGGGGCGAAACGAGATCGGTCGACCACGATGGCTCCAGAGTTGTCGAAGCTCTCGATAGCTGCGCCCATGGCAGTTTCCAGCTGGAATGAAGTCAGAGAGAGCGAAGGGGAAGGGGAGGGGTTCGTCTCCTCAAACCTGGAAGACAGCAGCTGACTTGGAGTCGCTGGGATCCACGGTCTTGGCGTTCTTGATCATGGGCAGGGGAACAACTCCATTGTTCTTGTCCAACACCTTCCCAGCAGCTCAGTCCAGCAACCAAGTGTATGCTCTCAGAACCTCCTTCAGCTTGTCCAGGCGGATCCACAAGTTGTTGGTGTTGAAGTACTTGTGCTTGGACACATCCTGGAAGGCCTTCTCGTCGTCTGGTGGGCACTGAGCCGACTCACGAAGGAGGAGGCGGCCGTCCTGCTTCCTGCAGGTGGGAGGGAGGCAGTGAGGAGAGGGACTGAGGTCGGACGAAGGCGTCAAACCTCACGGCAAGGTGTCCTCCCTTCTTGTCAGCTTCCGTGCGCTCGCACACCTGAAACGTGGAAGTTCAGACACAGCCCATCCTCCCTCGCACAGCAGCACCTCCATCAAGAAGGACTTGTCGGACTGAGCGAAGAAGTTCAAGAGCTCGAGGTCGAGGGTGGCTGCGCTCACTCCCGTCATATTCCAGCTGGCTAACCATGACAAGTCGTACCTCCCAAGTTGTCCGAGTTGGAGACGAACATGTACTTCACCCCATCCTGCCTCTCCTCTTCACAACACCTCGGATTGCTGTCCTGCCTCCCCGCTCACCTTGAGGAGGGAATCGAGCATCCCTGATCCAGCAAGGGAAGGGTAGAGATCACCGTGACCGGGAGGGCACCACTCCTTGGTGGGGTTTGCTGAGCCCAGTCATCAGTCTCGCTGCAATCCTCTCCTCCATGCCTTCTACCTGGCCACTTGGCTGGGCGCAGGCTCTCGGCATCGATCTTGGGGACCTTGTTCTGGACGACCTCCCTGTTTGCATCATTTAAGCGCGCGATCCCAAGGACAGAGAGCGAGCAGCTCGCGTGGCGCACCATCCTCCCTGAACCAACTCTGGATGTCCCTTGAGAGCATCCTTGGTGTCGGCGCTGCGAGCAAGGCTGTCAGCTCCCAGTCCTCTCCCATCGGCGTCACGGGAGGACCTGGTAGAGAAGGAGTTCATGAACATCGAGCGGACGTCTCCTTTGGTCTTCCTGAAGTGCAACACCTGCAGTCTCTCAAACCAGCAGGATCCTCGTCAGACTGTCAAGCTCACCTGCTTGGCAATGAAGTCCAAGAAGGTCTCGGACCCCTTGACTTCAAGGAGGGACTTGGCCTGTGCCTCGCTTTCAGACACTGTCCCCGCCCGCCATGCAACCCTCTCACCTTCTCCAGACCCATTCCCGTTCCCAGACCACCGTTGAGCTTCAAGATGACAGTCTGTCCAAGAAGCTGGGAACCAGATGTCAGCCCGTCGCCCATCAGGCGTCAAGCTCTCTTACAGCCTTGACTTTGTCGTCGGGAATCGAGGCCTGACAGTCTCGTCAGCACCATCATCAACTTGGCGGAGGGAGAAAACCTGCTTGATATCGGCAAGCATAGGCAAGTCAAGAGCAGGAGAGATCATTCGCTCTGAGATCATGCCGTCGTCTCCACGGACCAAGGCTTCGTAGGCTTGCTGGAAGGCCTGTGCTAACGTCAGGATCCTTGCCTGTTGGGTGCGATGAAGCTGTACCCTGATGGCGGATTCAGAGAGCTTCTCCTCCTCCATGAGCTTCCTAATATCATCGAAGATGATCTGCAAGAAAAGAACATTCAAGTCACCGCGGTGTAACGAACATCCTTGGTGGAGAATTTCAAGTATCCCTCAAAGACAACAAGGAGAAAGCAGCAGCAGCAAGGAGCATGCAAGGGAAACAAGAGGATACACCTGCACCCCGCCCCTCAAACGCTGCACATCGGAGTAGGAGAGATCGACCTTGCCCTCTGGAGCTACCAGGTTTGAAGAGTCAAGATTCCCGAAGGAAGCGGTTCGAAGAAAACCTCCAACCCTCTTGGCGATGGACTGCAGGGGCGCCATGACTCCTCCGCCGCGCAGGTGGAGAGGAGAGGAGCACTGCTGAGTGCTAGCACTAGAAAGGAGCAACAAGGATGACATGAGAAGCGCCGACAGCACGATCGCTGACCGCGACGCAGCACCGGCTCCCTGCATTGCGATGACTGAGGAGGGTCAGTGGGGGGCGTACGCGGTACAAGGGGTATAAGTGAAGCAGGAACGGGTACTGATGATGAAGTGGTGGGTACACTCATGAGGGGTGGGTCAGAATATTCATGTGTGGGTATTAAATTGCTGGAAATCTTGCCTGAAATAGGGGGTATGTTACGACTACCTGTCATAAAGGCAGGGTGGTACAAATTTGTTGATGGTCCAAAGGGAGTTCGGGGGGTGATGACATGGTAGGGGTGGTCAGAATCCCAGCAGGGGGTGGGGTCCACAACCATAGGGTGCAAGACATCTAAAGGATAGGGACCCTTCCCTGCACTGGGTAGTTTGCAGGGAAAGAGGGGGGTATCAAAATAGGGGTGCTGAGGAAGGGGAGGATGGGGGTGGAGTTCAGAGGAAAGGAGGGGTGGTCGGGGAGCCGGGAAAGCAGTCACTAACGGCCTGTGACTTCCAAGAGTTCCGATCGGGCGGCTGAACTTCGGAAGCGACTAGAACGCCGGGCCGGGCCGCGGCCCGGGCCCGGCTCAGCGGCTTCCGAACCGGTAGTTCACTGAGTGAACGACTCAGTCGGCGAACGGTCCAAGGAACTCGCCGGGCCGGTAACTTGCCACGGACGAGGTCCGGCGGGCCAGTGGGGGACTCGAACCGGACTGCTAGGTCACTGGGTTGACTCAGGAAGTCCGGGAGTCCCGTATCGGTCTGAGTCAGCCCCGGGGGGCCCGGGCTTCGTAACACGAGTCACGGCGGCCCCGGGCCGCCGCCCCGGCGGCGGCGGGGCGCACTGGGCCCGCGGCGCCCGCCCCGCCCCGGCCCGGCCGCAATCCGGCATCATCGGATCGGATCACGGAGCCTCGGAGTCACGAATATGTCACTACCAAGTTTGTGTAAAACAAACAAAAATTCTTTTTTCCTCTGACGCGACTATGGCAGTTCAACTAGAGCGATGGGCAATGGAACGAGCAGAGGAGGGAGGGAGGGAGGAGCAGGAGGAGATAGGATAGATGAAAGATGCTGCGAGGGGAGAGGCCAGATGAGGGAAGTGCGTGACTTTGGCGAGTTTTTGTGAAGGCTGGGAGAGTAAGAACTAGCCAGCGAGGGAAAAGAGTCGAAAGGTCGGGAATGGAAGAGAGAGTGATTCGAATTGAGCTGGAGGGAGTTAGTGGTTCAGAGGAGGAATTTGATTCTGTGGTTTGAATCGTGCATCTTCTTCTCTTGACAGTGATGCTTTCTCTTTGCTCACTACAGGCATGTGTCGGGTACGATGCAGTCGGGCCCTTTACTGGGTGGTCCTCGCATCGTCGCTGTTTGCATTATTGCACGGTATCCAAGGACACAACATGACATCTGTTCCTTTACCTGACGATCGCTCCAGTTGTTGACTCCGAAACCTTCCCGCCGGCGGCTCGAAGGTGATGCAGGCTTGTGCTATCCTTGTAGTGTTGACACCCGAACAAGATTCAACGACGATGTCAACGAGCTCATGGAAGGGATATTGGGAGACAAGTACGAGCACGATCTAGATGAAGAGGACCATGGACGAGCACCAGACTACCCGTTGGAGGACGATCATGGGCTCGGGAGGCAGGGCGTGCATGTCATGGATGAGGAAGAAGAGGAACACTGGAGGGAAATGGAGAAAGGGTTCTTTGACGAGGCAGACCTGAACAAGGACGGCGAGTTGGACCTGCGGGAGTATGCAAAGGCCTTGTTCAAGGATTCGCACGTGAGGACGACAAAACCCGGGGCGGGGAATGATACAGGAAGCTCGGTGGGAAACGTGGAGGAAGTGGAGAAGCAGCAGATGGAGACCATGGTCTTTCG
This sequence comes from Guillardia theta CCMP2712, assembly GCF_000315625.1. NCBI lineage: Eukaryota > Cryptophyceae > Pyrenomonadales > Geminigeraceae > Guillardia > Guillardia theta. The sequence goes on along the minus strand of NW_005434648.1, from coordinate 230,616 downwards.
TTGCGCCTTGTGTGTCAGCGTCTCATTCGTTCTTGCAGAAGAAGCAGTTTCACGAGGATGATGGAGACGGCAACTCCAGGATCAGCTTCGAGGAGTGGTTGCATGCTATGTACCACAACATCCCGCAGGAGCCAGACTATGAGGACGGCCACGACTTCCACAGTTTTGTCGGAAACCTCACAGAGACGGAGATGAACGAGGCAAAGGACGAAGCCCGGAAGGACTTCGATCTCATGGACTCCAACAAGGACGGGCAAGTCTCGTACGAGGAGGTTCTCCTTTCATGAACGATCGAGCTTGTGCATGTTGACTTTTCTACCCAGTTGACAAACCACGTCGCACAGCACAACTCTGAGAGCTCAGAGCAGGATATGTCACCGGAAGAGGTCTGGAACCTTTGCTGGCAGAGGCTTGTTCCCTGGTTGAGTGATGAATCCTCCAGACCAAACAGATGATCGACGAGATCTTTGCCGACCTTGATCAGTGAGGCAACGCTCCTTGAGCCGTCAGCTCCTGACCGTTGCTCTCAGTGACAACAGCTCGCACGTCTCCTTCGACGAATTCTTCCAGATGCATCTGCGTGACTTGCATGAGGTGCTTGTCTCCCCTGCTGTGCTGCGCCACCACGCAGCTGTTGACTCCACCGCCCAGGATGTTCACGAGGGATACTTCCATCACAACCATCTCCACGGCGATCCAGAGGGGATGTACCATGACGACTACATGCCCGAAGGAGAAGACTTTCATCATGGCGGGCCCCCGCACCTCGACGACTCTCTTGACGACGAGCACGACGAAAGCCATGATGTGGGGTTGGACAGTATGCACCTGTACGAATAGGTTGACTTTTAAGAAAATGTTTTCATGTCTTGCTCTCCCTGCCTTCCACCCTCTCACCGTCTATCCTGCCTCGCCCTTGAAGTATCCTAACACATTGCTAGTCCCCCTTGGCAGCCCTGGGCGTGTTGAGTTCGATTCGCTTCCTTGACACCTGCTCTCCCTTGTACGCAAACATCTTCTGTGCATACAGCTTTTCCAGTTGCACGGCCTTCTCAAACTCCTTGGCTGACCGGCTGAAGATCTCCTTCCACCTGGGGTCCGGGATGCACTTGAAGCTCTCCGTGCATGGCAGGTTGCGAGGAGTGCAGCTGGCTGGGGACGAGGAGGACCGGGCGACATGGCGCCTGGGCGTCCTTGCAGGATGCAAGGAAGCATCATCTCGGAATGCAGACCAATCTTCAAAGGTCGATCTTGTTCCCCTCGCACTGAGTGGTAGGACTTGATCCCTTGCGGGACGGTCCCTTGGAGTTCCTATCCTCTCAGCGAAGTCCTCGAACGCTAGATCCGCGTTCCGACGCAGGAACTGCCAGGAACCATGGCGGGACCTCCCGAGCTGCCGGTCGATCATGATCCTCTTCTCCAGGAACTTTGTCTTCTCCTCTGCTGACTTCTTCCTGTCCGCTGCCTCGTCCTGCCTCGAGGCAGCTCGCGCTGTGTTGTCAGACATTTCCAGCGCGATGATGGAAGGGATGCGATCAGGGCAGGACGAGCAGGGTGAAGGAAAGCTGATGGAAGATGGTAGGAGAGGGGGAGCAGTAGGAGGAGGCGGCAGGGGTCCGCAGACAACGATAGGGCAGGGGGAATGGTGACGTAGGTCCAGGCGGGAACCAAATCGAACAGCACTCATATGAAATAGAGGAGAGCCGCCTGGGTCGACCAGCGGGCGATGGGCGAGTGAGGCTCGAGGCTCCGGCCCCTCACGACGTCAGGAACCGTCGCGGATCTGTTGAGTCCCTGCTCTCCTCGTCCTTGATCTCCTTGCCGTTATCCCCGCTCCCCACATCTCCTTTGCCCTTGGAGCTAGTCATCGCTGCAATAGAGAAAGCAAAATGATCGTGTAACGCATGGCCATGTTATGTTATGTTTTGTTCGTCATCATGTCTTGACATGACAGAGAAAGCGAAGAATAGCTTGTCATCGACTGATCTCCGATATACAACTTGAGTTTACTTGAAAAGGGTCAATTGTTTCATTGAATTTACTGCGAAGTCTTGAATTGTCCAGAGATCTGTGGCATTAAGTGAGCACATGCAAGAGAGTGCAAGTGAAATGTCACGTAATAAGCCTGGAAGAACAGAACAATGGTGGCCAAGAACTCCATGTGTCTTCCCGAGATGATTGGCACGCTGAATTCCAAACAAACATGTCACTATGTGTTTGCCCATGGGGTGGCCAGCGAAACCTGTGAAAGAGAGAGATGGAAGCGGCCGGGGATGATTCTCCGACGAAGAAAACATCAACCTGAAGCATGCACGTCATGTTTGCTCCCTTTGCTGCGAGGCAAGAACCTTGTACTCCCCAGACTGCATGCTCCTCTCAGGGATGGTGAAGGAGACCTTTCATGGTAGCAGCTCATTCAGAACCCTCTGAGATCGTGAGGGGAGGAGGATATTCCGACTCACCTGATAAGATCCAGACTCGTCCTTGAGAACAGCAACGTTGGACAGCTTGGGCTGTCTCACCCATAAGACGAAATTCTAACTGGCAACACAGATCTTCCAACCTGGACGGTGTAGGATCCCGAGCCGGAGCGGAAGGACACAGAGGCCTTCACATTCACATCCTTGACTTGCTCAGACTTGCAAAACAACCTGAAGTTGGTGATGAACACCTGGAAAATTCCTGACGTCAGCATCCTCTGACTAGGATCCTCGTCAAGATTAGGTCAATTACAGCGGTCTTGTCCTCTTCCACTCCCGCGCGGGTTGGGATAAAAGTGGTCGCCATGTCAGTGTATGCCGAGTCCTGCCAGGTACCACCCTCAGACATAACCATCCAGTGCTCCCAGTGTGGCCGGGGGAACTCAATCGGCATGGCCGGGAAACTCGACACGGAAGGGGAGAGGCATTGAGACAAGGTCGGAGGATCAGAGGAGGGTACCTGCACTATGCTGACATCTGAGGAGCTGCATGGAGCGGCCTCAGCGCAGTGAGCGAGGAGCGCGAGCGCCATGAGAAGGCATGGAAGAGCCGCGCGCATTGCGGTAGAAAGACGCACGAGGAGGCCAGCAGTTCATAATCAAGGGAGCTAAAGCCTTTAGATGTAATAGATATTAGCTCATCTATTTTACTGGTTTGAATTCAAGGAGCTAATTGGTTTTTCGACCAGGCCCGCCAACTTCGGAATGGCGGGTAGCGGGAGCGGAATGGGGACATGGGTTAGCGAGGGGAAATGGCGGGAGAAATTCAGTGAAGAAGTTGTTGAGTGAGAGCTGGCGAAACCTGTGACAAGCACGAGGAAGAGAGGGGGAGGACGTGGAACAAGGTTATATTGACAAGGAGCAAGACATTTGCGGCAGATTCGATCCGTCAGACTAGGCGATGTCTCAAACAACCAGTGGGGTGGACTGGTTTGTCGGATCAAATCACGACGACTTGCTGGATGCCGCGGTGAAGCGAAGAAAGAACTTTCTCAATGCCCTTGAAAAGCATGGAATTGAAAAGAAGGCAGCAGCTTCCGCTGGCAAGGCAAATTCCAGGCTTGCAATATCAGAAGTGATACCTTCAGTCAGGAAGGCCATAGAAAGTCTCTTCGATGAGCTCTTCGATGCCTTTGTTGTGTTTGATTCAAACTCTGATGGAAAGCTCCATAAAACCGAGTTTTGTGAAGCCATTCGGAATTTGAATGAGCCCAGTCTCAAAGATATTTCTGATTCCGTGCTAGAAGACCTATTTGACTACATCGACAGCAACGCTGATGGAATCATTACTTTAGAAGAGTTCCTATCGACATTCACCGTAGATAAAAGGAAAGGAAAGGGTCTGCAATCTGGGCCGAAAGGCGGGGACGCAAAGGCAAATTATTTGAAACCCGGGCACAAGGCGGGGGCGGCCTCAACGAATAAAAGATCGTTCTCAGAGGTGTTGTTGGAATGCAAAGATGAAAAAGGTGTGGAGAAGAATTTCGCCATTGAAGCGTCAGTGTCCTTTTCAGAGCTCCTCCAAACGCTGAAGTCTAAATACGGTCGACCGGTTACCTTCATGTACGAGTCTAACGGTCACCAGTTCACAGTAAAGACAGAAGCTGACTTTGTCAAGTGCTGGGACTATCTTGACCTGAGTCTTCGGGACAATGGCGAGGACGGGGAGGGTTCAGTGCACCTTGAAGCCTTTATCGTAGACTTCAATTCCGATCGGGTTGTGAAGGGGGCTCGTGAGAGGGTTCCTCTTCTTGAAAGAAGAAAGGACCTTGGGGATCGAGGATCCGTTCGATCCAGACGAGTGGCCATGGACTTCAGCGCAAGAAATAGATGGATCGATGATATGATGCGGCTCTTAGGGGCCCCTCTAGACGATGAGCCCGCATCGATGCAAGGCAAGTGGGATGTTTTGATCCAAGAATGTGCTGCATTGGATATGGGCACTCCCAAAGGAGTGGTCACTGTGGAAGGCTTTAGGAATGCGCTGATTAGAACTGAGCCTCGAATGTCGGCGGAAGATGTTGAATGGTATGTTCGAGATGCACAGAAGAATGACGTTGGAGACGTGCTATATCACGAGTATGCACAAATCAAGAAGGTCGGGCAGGCTAACAATCAGAAAGCTACGGGCACTGGAGCCGCAAGTGAAGCTGAGATTTGGACAGTCGAAGCGAAAATCAACAAAGCGATGCGCTCGAATTTCAAATCGCTGTTACAAGCTTTCAAGCGAATGGATGTCGATCATGACGGCAGGCTCTCTCGAGAGGAATTCCGCAAAGGTGTTGAAAACAGGCTTAAGCTCAAGCTTCCTTCGAAAATACTCGACGAAATTATCAGGAGATCGGACAAACAAGGAACTGGATTCATTGATTATGAACATTTTTTGGAGACATTCAACAAACACAACGCGATTTCAGTTCAAGACGGGAAGCACGATACTTTTTCTGACACCGAGATAGCAAAGTATCTACTCTCTTCGTTTGGAAATATTGCTCAACTCTTTGACGAGATGGATGAAAGTGGGCTCGGAGTGCTGAATTCGGATGACATTCACAAGGGACTGATCAAAGCCGGTTTGAACATCAGCCAGGGCAGAAATGAACAATTTCTGGCCTGGCTGGATGTAGATAAAAATCGCAAAGTTGACTATCAAGAATTTCTGAAAAGGCTTGCAGCCATTGATCTCCGTGATCTGCGTAGAGATAAGTGGGATTCGATCTCAGAAAATTTGGAAACGATCAAACAAAAAATGAGAGAAATATTTGATGATGCTATCCAGGCTTTCCATTCTCTGGACGAAGACGCAGATGGTCGACTTTCGAAAGAAGAATTTCATAAGGGTCTGGTCAGATTGAAAGTCTTCGAGGGCGACAGCGATCACAATGAGAAAATTTCTCGGATTTTCGATTACTGTGACAGTATCGGAGATGGTTTCATCGCCTATCACGAGTTTCTCTTCAACTTCGAAATTCGTCCAAAGGCTATTTATCCAAGGCCTTTGTTTGATCAGAAACTTCGTAGTGCAATGTTGAAGAAATTTGGTCGGAACATAACGGAAGCATTCCGAGCACTCGATCACGATCGGGACAACAGATTGTCCAGGGAAGATTTGAAACAAGCCCTCACATCCAATTTTGATAATTTTGTTGACGAAAAAATCGATGACGACATCGAGTCCCTTTTCAAGCGATCAGCATCAATAGATGGGATGTACATCGATTACTATGATTTCATCGTTCATTTCGGTCTTGATTCAAAGACCGACGGGCGATGGATATTCAAGTCAGCAGACGAACTGCAAGAATCTGGAGGAAAGGACGACAGTGTTGAGCTTGCAGTAAATCTTTTTCGTGAAAAGCTTCCAGCCAGCAAATGGTTTGGACGTGGAGGCATCGAAGTGACCCTCAGAAAATTTGATACCAACTTGAAAGGGTCCCTGACCAGGAAGACCTTTAAGATCGCCTTGCAGGAAGGCCTAAAGATGGGTGACGAGCTCAGTGACGAAGAAATCGATATCTTCATGAAGAAGAAAGATGGCACGAAGCAGCAGTGGTGTGACCTTGACAAGGACGACCTCGGAAAGTTTACTATCCTGTCGCTCAACATTCGTCGCTTCATTCAATCGTTCGTAGACGTTTACTTCGACACAGAAAAAGTGCTCTTTGATGTGCTCCTTGTTCAGAATAGATGGCCAGACTTACTACAGCTGTTGAATACTTACCCATGTGTCATCGAAGACAACTTTCAAGGAGAAGTAAGACTCATCTCCAAAGCTGATTTCTGCTCCGCACTGCAAGTCATGGTAGACAACAGATCAATCAAGGCCAATGAGCGACAAAGCATCATTAAGAAATTGGACGAGGACAAGTGTTTTCAAATGCATCCAAAGTATATCGGATATATCGATTATCACCGCAACTTCCTCGATAAGTACATAGGTGACGAATTGAGAGCCCATGAAATCATTTTTCCAATATGGGAAAAGTTTGATCGAGAGTTTGAGAAGCAAGGCAGTCTTCTTACTTATCCAGAGTTTGAAATTCTTTGCGAGAACGTGTCAAGTCTGGGCAGTCAGTTGACGAGTGAACAGATACATTTCTTGATTGATGTGATCGATCGCAATGGAGATGGAACGATAGCAAGGTCTGAATTCGTTGAGCGGTATGCGCGAGAAAATGCAAAGCTCAGACAGACGCTCCTTGTCCATTGGCAACCTGTCAGATCGTATCTCCTGCGAGAGAGAAACACCATGAAAGCTGGAAATGTCCTGACACCCATGGAATTTCGATCTGGTCTTCTCAAAGCGTTTGATCATCAGGTTCTTGGATCCCTCAGCCGTGACGATGTCTTTGCGTTGGTCAACAAGTCTCTTGGCCCCGTTAACATTGACGATTGGATCAAAAACTATGTCTCCGAGTACTTCTTGATCCATATGGCCTTCCAAGGTTTCGATGCGCAAAGCAAGATCCCTAAGTGGGACAAAGTGATCAACGCCTTTGAGAATGTGGATGCCTGCTGGAATTTCAGCAACCGGGCGCCTGAGTCAAACACCATCTCGTGGGATCAGGTGAATGTTGTGACTTGTTGATCGCTGCGCTTCCCCGATGCACATCATCGTCTCACATCTGTTCCTGCTGTCCCCCTCCCTGGCTGACGTTGCTTTGCAGTTCCGCAAATGTCTGAGGCAGACCAGAATTGACCTCGACGATCGCCACGTCCAAATCGCCATCGACCATTTCGATCCAACAACCAGCGGGCAGATCAACTGGGGTGCCTTCGTCTACGGGGTTGGCCCGACGGGTGTTGAAAAGTCACCTCCCTTCTTCCTCAACGGAGGCGACCAGTATGAAATCTTGAAGTTCCTCCGAAGAAACTGGCGGTCCATCTTCGCCAAGTGCAAGGCCTTCGAGGTGCAGAGAAGCGTCCAGCTGAAACTTCCCAGGAGTTCCCCGACAGGCTTCATCCCCAAGGCAGACTTGCTCTCAATCCTGCAATCGATCTCGCCTCCGAGAAACAGCCAGCCCTCTTTCGACCTGTCCACCCTTGCGGGTATGATCGTCTCGTCCTATGAGAGCGCGTTCGGAAAGCAGGAGGATGCGCCTGCAGGGGGGACGAAGAGAATTTCTATCAACTACCTCGGGCTGTGCAAGTACATTGCTGGCGAATCCTTCGAGGCAGAGAAAATGTGCAGAAACAAGTGGGAGACCATCGTGGAGATCCTAAACTCAGCAGCCGCTCAGTCGGAGGAGCCGGTGAGCCGCGGATCTTGTCCTACCTCTCCTCCACTTCCACACTCCAACGCTCTTGATTTTGTTTCATCCTCTTCGGCTATCTCCCTTCCTGTCTGAGCTCGTTCTGTGCACACGTGAAGCTGATTCGATGTCTTGCAGCTGCCCAGGTCGGCGCTGGAAATGGCGCTGCGCAGGCCCGAGCTGGGGATCTCAGAATTTATGATCGACTACTTGTTGCAAGATGTGAAGGATGAGATCTCAGACGTGGATGCCCTCAGTTGGCGATGCGGCCAGTCAACCATAGCCGAGATCATGCAGAAGAAGTGGTCGGCGATTATGTTGGCGTGCAGGAAGTGCGATCCATCGAACTCCCTGCGGCTGGAGGCTGCGGCAATGGAGACCATTCTCGGGAGGGCAGACTTGGGGTTGACAAAGCTTCAGGTCACCACCTTCATGAAACAGTGGAAGAAGATGGACATGCAAGCAGATGGGAAGTACGACTACGACCGCCTGCTCCGAGGAGAGCTGAACTGCTTGAAGTTCCCTGCAAAGGAGTACGTTGGATGGCGGACGATGGAGTCAGAGTGGGAGCAGCTGGCAGAGCATTTCTGGAAGTTCGATGTGAACGCCGATGGAACAGTCTCGCGCAACGAGTTTGTGAGTGCGATCTTCCATCTCAAGAAGGAGCAACTTACCGACGTCGAAGTGATCAACGCCATCTTCGACGTGCTCGATCCGGAAGGAACCGACGCGATCGACTACGAAGGGTTCTCCTGGGAGATGGCGAAGAGTACTCTGAGACAAGTCTTGCTCGAGCGAGGCATGGAGGTCCTCTCTTCCTTCCGCAACGAGATCATCAAGCAGTACACTACCTTTCAAGGGTCTCTGCCGCGCAAGGAGGCTGAGAAGCTCCTCAAGAAGACGCTCGAGAGCGAGTCTATCAAAGACGTCCATATCAAAGTCCTCTTGACGAGAGCAGAGAAGGTCTCGAGCGACCACCAGCTCCAGGAGCGATCCATCGCGAATGTCATCCGAGAGCTAGTCGGGGATTACCTGGACGTGAAGGAGGTGGAGCACTTCCGCAGCTCCTTCTCCGACATCTACGCTGTGTCCAAGCACATGATCTTTGAGACCTGGACTGACCATCTGGTTCCTCGCCTTGAGATCGGAGCGATCAAGGGAGTTGCCTTCCACTCCTCCGATGCCCTCCGGCATGTCGGCGCAGAGCCTCTCAAGAGGACTCACCTGCAGCAGGTCTTCAGCCGGGGGGACGAGGCGCTTCTGCCCTCCATGAGGCCCTCGGAAGAGCTGCAGAGGATCCACAGCTATCGGACAGAGAAGGTGTATGGAACCGAGCCCTGGAGAGATTTCTGGAGGAGAAGGGAGACCTCTCGTGTCGATTTCACTCCCTCCAAGCAAGTCGTTCCAAGTGCTCCGAGATCAAGACGGCAGAAGGTTCAGGTCCCGCAGGCAGACGCTAGCAGGGAAGCTCCCTCGGGGGCAGTTAAAGAGCTGACGCAGCTGGTGACGGCAAAGTTTGACTCGAGCGAGAGAGCCTGCGAGTTTCTTGACCCCAGCGGGCATGGATCGATCCAGCACGACCAGGTAGGAGGATGCGGTAGTTGTGAATCTCAGGGAGCTGAGTGAACTTGTGCTGCTGCTGCTGCAGTTGAAGGAGAAGCTCGAGAGTCTCGGGTGCGGCGAAGGGAAAGTGAAAGAGGTGAAAGAACTCCTTGCTCCCTCTCCCTCTCCCTCTCCCCCGTTAACCCAGAAGCTTCGCTCCCTCACCGCCTCCCATCCTCGAGTGCTCCGCCAGTCCTCCCCTTCTCCCTCCGCTCCCCCCAACTCCTGTGTGACCTCCCCAACAGATTATTCTGGCCTTCGACCCCAAGTGCATTGGCTACATTCTCACCTCCGAGCTTCTTTCGGTCCTCTTCCCACCTCCCGAGGCTCTCAGCTCCCTGGCAGAGGCTCGACAGAGAGCTGGTGTTTACGTCCGCCTCCGCGAGCTGCTGGACAGAAAGGGCAAGGCTGCAAGGGACAAGCAGGGCCCGAGCACGCTGCGGGAGACCTTCGAGCCATGGCAGCACAATGCTCCTCATGCCCGGGGGGCTCAACTGCCAGTAGAGAGAAGAGAACGAGTCCAGCTCGAGCATCCTCCGTCGATTCCCAGCTCCTCCTGGCTGGACCTCAACCAACGTCCCCGTGCTCCTTACACGCGGGCTCCTGCTCCTGCTCCTGCCTTCGGAGCTACTGCTCCCGCTCCCGCTCCCCATACTGTCTATCCTCCAGTTCCCCCTCATCCCCTTCGTGCTCATCCCTCCTTCCCTCCTCCCTCCCCTCCTCCTGCCATGGCAGCTTGGATCAGGCCAGAAGCTGCCACGGAGGAGCGGATGCAGTCAGAAAGACCACGGGGGAAAGAAAATTCCCATGAGCTCGAGTCACTGTACGTGGATACTGTCAAGCAGGTGAGGGGCGAAGTGCTGCCATGACCATCTCCTGCTCCACGTATTGACATCCTGCCTTGCAGCTGCAGAGCCTGGTGGCGCTAAGAAACAAGGACCAGCAGCAGGCGCAGGGATAATTCAGCTCGGCAGCTCGCGAGCCTCGTCCTCTCTTCCTCTCCTCCTCCCTTCTATGTTTATTCTTTGAAGATTTCCTCAAGCTTACTCTGACTCGACAGCCCATCCTTGAATTCTTGCCTGCGCCAGCACACGGTCAGCTCGTACACCCAACTTGCCACAGTCGTCTCACTCGATTTCTTGCTCCGTCGAGCCTCCATGATCCGCATCCTTGTGCTCCTTGCCCTCACCAGCCGCCGCCTTCTCCTCCACCTGCTTCTCCTTCTCCCTGACCTCAGTCGCTCGTTCCTTTCCATCCTCTGGCTTCTCATGCTGTGCTTGCGCTGCAGCTTCGTGGGTCTCGTCCTGTCCTTCCCCATCACCTCCTGTGTTCTCCCTCCTCTCCGCTGCTGCTGTCTCCACAACTTCTGGGACGAGAGGCCGAACGTCTCCCAGGGTGACGGGCGAGAAGGTCCAAGGCAGGAACACGGCAGCCATCCATGCCTGCAGCAACCATGAGACCATTCCCTCCATCTCTTCTCCCTCCTCTCTGTCTTGTCACCTTGGAGAACCTCGGCGGGAGCATGATCCTCCTCGCCTTCCTGTACGCCCAGGCCGACTGACAGCTATAGCACGCGGAGGCCATCAGCCGAGGGGATGGAGAGAGGCAAGAGACAACTGGATTGATAGAAGGAGGAGGAGAGAGGGAGAAGGAGAACGTGTCTTACATCTGGAAATAGGTGATCACTCCTCGGATCAATAGATTCTTCCACCATTTTCTTGAGAACATTCGCTGACCATCGTCCTGCCGCGAGTCACTTTCCCAACCCCATCCTTCTCACCAGCTCTACCAGCTCACTGAAGTAGCTAACAAGATCGTCCAGTCCTGCTTCTCGCCGTCTGGCTTGAATCAACGCCATCATCGCCTGTGGCAGGTCAGTCGAAGGCCGCGGGGCAGGAGAGGCGCAGGAGTCGCAATGCCTCACTTCTTTCATGTCGTCAAGGTCCTGCGTGTAGTTCCAGAAACTCGGTTTCCCGTTCTTGGGCACAGACAACTTCAGCTCGTGCTCGCACTGCTTGTAGATCTGCGACGGAAACCGGTCACACCCCACAGGCTCCTCCCATCCTTACCTTCTTCGCCAGCTTGGACGAGGTCTTGTTGAACTGCCGTGAACCAGCGATGAGATTCCTGGCAAAGAGTCTCAGTCCTCCCATCCCTGAGAATCCGATCTGCTCTCACTCGATCCCTCGCTCAAACATCTCCACGTAGTAGTCCTTGATCACTGCCTTTTGCTGCCCAACCAGCCGTCAGCGCCAGGTGGGCTGTGAGCAGCGAGAGCTCATCTCACCTGCTGCCACAGCCTGTCCATGTTCCTGTCGGTGGTGGCATGCAGCTCTCTGGATCGCAAGGTTAGCATCTCGTCCTCCAAGGGAAGCGAGAGGCTCAGGGTACCGATGGGACTCGACGGTCAGGTGGCGGACGTGCTTGAGGTCCACGTTGAAGTCTTCAAACTCGATGCTGCTGACTGGTTGCCCTCCCCTCACCGCACTGAACTGAATGACCTCGAGCCGCGTCTGCAGGTCCTTCACCGCCTTGTCTATCACGATCTTGCACTTCTGAATGATCGAGGTGGCTTCCTTGGCAAAGAAGTTGTAGGGGCGGAACTCTCCCTTCCGCGCTGCCTCCTCCTCTCCTTCAAAGATTCTGTTCTCGAGTTCTTCTACACATGGTCTTATCCACCGGTCGTAACAGTCATCCATGATGTCCTGGCATGCTTCCAGTTGCAGCTTTCCAACTTCCCACGCGTTCAGCTCTCCCTCACAAGCAGAGTCCTGCTCCTGGTATTCGTCGCCGCTCCCGGAGCCCATGGCAAAGGAAGCATTCATCGGCAGATCAGTCAGACCGTCTTCACTGTAGAACTTTGCGAATCGTGAGGCTTGCGAGGATAAGCTCGGCACCCCGCCACCCCTGAGCCGCAGGTCCGACGAGCGCCAAGACAACGAGTGGAACGGAGAGGAGGTAGGGAGAGGGAGCAGAGAAGGGTCTTTCATGTACACTGAGTGAGGAGAGAAGGGATGAGCTCGCCATGTTGCCGTCGCCCCTGCCACTTGCACCAGCATCGCCGCCATCACTGTCGGCGCTGCCTGCATGGCCCCCGGAGCAGCGATCCTTCCGTTACAAAACGAGAGGGAAATATAACGGAAATCTTTTGATAGCCCTCGGCCTGCCGTAAAATTTCCCGGCGCCGGCACGGTCTCCCATCATTCGCGGACTTACCGTTGAAACATGGCGGAAAGCACGACAAGATTGTTCTGAGTGGAAGGGAATGGGGTGGAGAGGAGAATGGGGAGGAGAGGAAAGGAGTATTGAAGGCAGTGAAGAAGGAAGATGAAGGCATTGAAAAAGATACACAACTTTTGGTATGCTTTCGCATCCTATTGAAAAATAAGACGCGATTGATTTGAAGTGATCGATAAAAATCTCCTAGGTGCAGAAAAGATGTCCCCAGTTGAGATGTTTCTTTCTTTCTGATACTAAGATGGATTGTTTAAACAGATGATAGATCAAAGGTCTCCACGGACCAGAAGACAAATCAAGCTACTCATGGGATGATTCAGTGGAATTGAAGCCGTTCTGTAGCTATGGCTAGCTTCAGAACGAATAGGAAGCTCTTTTGGATCTCGAACGGGTTTATCGTCATCTTCTCGGTCATCTTCATGGGTGTGGGGTCTGCTACTCTTCAATATGGTAATGCTGCTGCTTAAATTTGAATTAGCTGGGCTGAATGAAATTCTCCCGATGCAGGCAAGGCGTTCGCGTCCAAGGTGGAGCAATATTGTTCCAACGAATGTGCGCAGTCGTCGGAACAAGTTGTGGGCTGCAACTGCGAAAGCAGCTCAAAGTCAACGATCCCCATGAACTTCTTCTTAGCTCCGTCGATAGGGGTGATCGTGATAGGTGTCCTGCTGTTTCTGTGTGCGATCCTGGGGTACTCAGGTGTCTCCCTCGCGGTACTCTCAGTGACGTGCTGACTGCTGGCCGTGCAGGCTCCATATGGATCAGCAGGAAACAGCTAGCATGCTATGCTGTTGCCATGCCGCTCGTCATCTTGTTGCAATTCTGCTTCGGGTGCGCAGCTATTGCTGTAGCGACAGGTTGCCCGAGCTCCGTTGCTCAAGTGGGGCTGATTCGATCCGCAGGAAGCAGCGCGTCAGTTGCAGGAGGATTGTATGACGTGCTAGACAGCACTGCAGGGAGGTCCTGCTGGCTTCGCTGTGTCTTGCACATCTGGGCTGACGACTGTTCTCAGGATGTTCGACTGGAGTCAATTCTCTACGATCTTCCCAGCAAAATGTTATGCAGGTCTGCAGTTGGGGTTCAGTTTCCATGACGTGTCTTGAATCACTGTATAGGAAAAACTACTGTTGTCCTGTCACAAGGATCATCGTACAACGATTCAACGACAGACACGTGAGAATTCCTTGGGACATTTCTTCTCTGACTGAGATCGGTTGTCAGTTATTACCATCCGCTGTGTAGATTTTACGGAGATTGTGAATTCCAACGAAGCCACGAAGAGTTGAGCTGTTGTACTGCTCTTTTGAAGTGTGACAGCACTAAGGCTATCTTCGTTGTTGTTCTTGCAGTTTGTTGACAGCGTTTTCCTCAGGTTCAGTGCACGTCTGGGGTTTCATGTATCTACAATTTTCTGTCCGACATTGCTACACCTCTTGCCGTTGTGGGATTTATTGGTCTGCTGTTCGAGGTCAGCGCGGAGATTTTAGCCATTCTGATCCGAAATCCTCCTGCCCAACTCACTCCCAAGTCCGACCCACCATTGACATCTTGCGAAGCCTTGAATGAAAGTCTGTAGCGAGGCAGTTTTTCTTTGTTGAGAGTTCATATTTGATTTATACGAAACCAAGTTGAGATATTAGTAAACACACTGGCACAGAACACATTCTATCCGGGATCAGAGAACTAAAGAACAAGAGAATATTCACACTAACTTCCTGAAGGCGCCAGTATGACGCCGTGGGTGCTGAAAAATTTGTCACAAACGCTCAAATCTTGTCTAACTTCTCTGGACAGATTGTTGGATTGGCTTTGGCCAGCTGAGAGACCATCGTCATGGCAACATTTCAACTCAAAGAATCAACGAATCACCTGCTCACGACCGAGAGACTTGTAGTCGAAAGTGCAATCATGCTTGTCCGAGTATCGGTGTGTCCCGCAGTAAGTTCCTCCACATCGACAATGAAATCCCGTCAGCCCAACTTTTTTCTTGCACGTCTCGCATCGAATGGTAGCCATCTTCTTTGTTTTGGGCTCGTCATCTGCAGTTTCGGCTGTTGTTGCACACTCAGCAGTTTCAGATTCTATCTTGGCATCCTCCTCCTCCTTCAAGTCATCTTTGATTGAGTTACATTCCAAATCCTTTCCATCGTCCTGCTTAACCTCAGGAGCTTGATTGCAAGCTTCTGATCGTGCAACTATTTGCTCACCCTTGCTGTTACCCTCGCCGTAGGAAATGGTTTCTTTCGATGCAGAATCGGTAGCCTTTCCTGTCCTCCTCTTGAATTCTTCCTCACCATGCGTCTTCTTGAAGCACACTGAGCAGTATGAATTCAACTGTGGTGATCCAAAAAAGCCACATCCTCCGGCACACAGAGTTGGGGCCTCCGAGTTGGCGCTGGCAGTACCGCTTTCCATTCTTGATGAGTCAGGTAACAAGCGCTGTTTGAAAAACAGACCAACTGCAGTTCAAGTGCTGGGATGGGCGCGAGCACAGACTCGGGGGCAACGAATCTGCGGAGAAAGTATTGTGAGCGACCAGTGAAAGTCAAGTCGCAACAAGATCAGCTGTGTGACTATCTAAAGCATCAATGAGCAAACCACATCAACTAGTCGACAAGTTGTCAGTGTGTACAAGCATTCACTCTTGGTGACTTCTCATTGGCTATCCTATCATGTTTCCAGCCTCATACATCTGCCCGACGCTCTCTTCTTCTCGACATGGCTTAACTCTTCGCACGAGAAGCGCGCATTATTGCGTGAGACACCTCCCAACCTCCTCCCCTACAATGACACCCTACCATGAATCAATGAACCCCTCTTCAGTATACCCCTACCTATTCTATTGAACTCAATCAGTGACCCTACCTCCCTAGATCCCAAGATAAGTGACCCTCTGAGGGGTCTTTACACGGTACCCTTTGACCAGGAATCTGAAAGCATGTACCCCTACCACCATTCTTGCAAAGAGAGTCTCTTACTACCCCTCAATGGATCACTGTCACCACCCCCCTGCAATCTGAAAAATCAGATTCACTCACCCCACCCCTCGATAAAATATACCCCGATGTCTACCTAGGATGGTACCGGGAACTACCCCTAAAGTCTAACTGAGTGAACCACCCCCTTGGGAGTTGGAGAGCAACACCTTCACCCCTACCCCCTCTTTCAAGCTTCCCTTCTGGCCCTTCTGCGAGATTTCCGTTACATCTATATCTAGCGTAACCGTTCCTGGGAGTACCCGGGCCGTCGGGGCCGTCGGAGTTCGGAGTCGGCGGGCCCTGCGTGCGGCACTGGGACAAGAATCACTCAACATAGCTAAAACAATCATTTTAAAGAGCTTCTCTTGGTAGCACAGCTTACGACCCCTTATTGAGATCATAGACTAAAATGTTAATAAATACAGTACGAGATCAGGTTTGAATTGCAGTACAAGGGATTGGTTGAGTACAACAAATCAGTACCAAAATATCATTTTATCTGACATCTTGGTAGTAATACGATGATCGATTGCCAATTGAGTACAAATAAGAGTGAATTAAAAGTTATGTTTGCTTTTTATAATATCTTGTTTTAGGATTTACAATTCTTTTTCCTCCCTAGCGACTGTAGTGCGAGTGGCATGTGGAATGGCGATAAAGGCGAGGGATGGGCGGCCTGCGAGGTCGGCGATGGCAGGAGAGCAGAGCTTCTGCAATGCATCGAAGTTTCGATAAGAGCTAACCTCGCTGCTGCTCCACGTTCTTGCAAATGAGGCAACACACAAGGATTCCCGCCATGCCTGCCCGGCTGGGAGCGACAGCATGGAACACACGTGCTTCCCATGACAGCACTGAGTGATCTGGGGAAGACGATGAGTGTAGTCCGATCGACAAGAGGATCTGAACTTTGAGGATCATGCAAGCGTCAGAGGGGAGCGAGGCCCGACAGGCGAAGAGGCAGCTGATGGTGACGATCGCCCACAAGAACACGGTGCGGGATCCCAACGATTGCTCCATGTGGATCATGGGGAGGTTGGGAGACTCCGAGGGTCGTGGGCAGGACGAGGAGCTAACTCCGCGTGAAGTCCAG
This sequence comes from Guillardia theta CCMP2712, assembly GCF_000315625.1. Taxonomy (NCBI): domain Eukaryota; class Cryptophyceae; order Pyrenomonadales; family Geminigeraceae; genus Guillardia; species Guillardia theta. The sequence goes on along the minus strand of NW_005434648.1, from coordinate 213,978 downwards.
TCGGTGCTGCCAGCACCCATCCTCCCGTGAGCGCCTGATCATTGCCGCAGGTCTCGCATCTCAACATGGCGCATCTTGCAGCTGGGCCGTATCACGCCGCGCTGGTGTCGGGCCTCGGGGACGTCTACACCTGGGGTGCCAATTTCTTCGGTCAGCTAGGCAGGGACGTAGAGCTGGGGAGCCACAAAGGGAAGAACCAGCTGGCGACGAGGTTTGAGGAGATGGGGCTCGGGCTGATCGTAGACTCTCTGGATATCAGCGGGAGGTTCGTCGATCCCACCAACACGTCGGTCACTTCCCCCACTCCCCGTCCGAGGTGAAGTCACTAGTCATGAGAGGATGTCGGTTGAGGTTGCTGATTCTTCCTCCCTCCCTCCAGGGTCTTGCGGGCACTCTCCATTATCAAGGCTTACTGCGGGAATCGTGCCCACCTAGTTTCCTGTGGAGGAGCGCACACAGTTGTGGTATGCGCGGAAGGGATTGCTCTGGCGTTCGGATGCAATCTCAAAGGGCAGCTTGGTGTACAGCAGCCTGAAGCCAGCTTGCCACCCGCCTCAAGAGGTCAAGCGACGTTAGGAGGGAATGTACAGGTGGATGCTGCCTGAAGTTGGATCCTTGTCGTGTTTCTGACACCTTGTATCTTCATGGAAGCAGTATTCGAGGCTCTGGTCTCTGCCATCAGAGCTGCACCTGCCAAACGTCTTCGTCGTCTCTGCGTCCTGCGGGGGGATGCACACTCTGCTGCTGTCTAAAGAGGGAAAGGTCTTCTCATTCGGAGATGGCGCGAACGGGCGTCTTGGGCACGGCAACTGTCGAAATTATTCGCTTCCTCAGCCCATCGCCTCCCTTGAAAGTAAGAGGATCACCTTCATCGCTGCGGGGTGGACGCATTCGATGGCGATCGACGACGATGGCAAGGTAGACCCGATCTTTGTTGTTGGTTTTGATCTTCTCTTCTTCTGATCTGTTTCACTTGAAGCTTTTTACGTGGGGATGTGGAAACGCGGGAAGGCTGGGGCATGGCAACGTCCTGGATGTCTGGAGGCCGAGATTCGTCGATCGCCTTTACAGAATCAGGATGAAAGCGATGATGGCTAGCGGGTCATACGATCACTCCGCTGTCTGTTGTGAGAATGGAACGGTCTGGACCTGGGGTTTGGGCGAGCACGGCCAACTTGGAGTCGGTTCCACAGGTAAATCCGAGGCTGACGTTGACGGCTGAGTAACGGTGCTAGCAGAATCGCACTTGGAACCCGTCCTCGTGAAGTCCATGGCCGATGCAAACCTTCACATCGTTGAAGTATCTTGCGGAGGTCTGTGCCTCCAGCCTGCTGGACTGAGTGCACGGAAGTCAAGTCGACTGAGATCTCCGGCAGGGGCGCACACGGCTGCCGTTACAAATGACGGGACTTTGCTCACATGGGGAAGGGGTGACTGGGGTCAACTCGGCCATGGGAATCGCAGCAGCATTCTTTGTGCCAAGGTTTGCTCCCTGGGAGGACTATGCATCTGTTCAGCACCTGATGAGCTTTCAGGTGGTCTCAGCCTTGCAAGGCAAGATAGTGAAGCAGGTATCGTGCGGATGGGGAGTGACCCTCGTTCAAGCGTCGTTGGCGCCTGGAAGAACTCTGGACGAAGGAGAAGAACTGGAACGGTCTTCGGTCAGTTTTTCTCTCAGTGAGGACAAGGAGATTTCTCCATCCCAACCTCTGTCGGACTCATCGCACAGCGAATCGCGCGAGAAACTTGACTTGGTGTCGGAGCTGCAGATGATGCATGCTTCCGGGCTGGTGACGTGCGATGGGGAGCACATGGAGAGCCTCCCTCCTTCGGTAGCAAAGAACATCCCGATATTTTATCATAGAGAAAACTCCAGCGAGACCCCTGGCATGATGAATGCCACCATCGACCTGGTCAAAGTCCGCGAAGGAGTTCGTTTCTACCGCGTGCTTGTAAGGTATGCTGCACTGTCCTGGTCCATCGAGCGACGGTACAATCAGTTTCGAATGTTTCACATCCGTCTCCAGCGATCCTTCCGTGGTTTTGTGAATGCTGACGTCCCCTTCCTGCCGCCGCGCATCTTTTCGCTCAAGTTCAACAAGACTGCTAGTTTCAGTGATGTTGTGGAGCGCAGGCTGCAGGACCTTCAGGCGTACCTCGATCAGCTGATGGCGATCCCGGGAGTGACAGTCTTGCCTTGTTTCCGTGCTTTCTTCGAGATGAACAACCTCCGCTACAACAACCGGCCGATCTCGCTGGACATGCTCCACAAGCCTGATCCGAGCCAGAAGTCGATGCTCGAGAAGATTGCCTCGCAGGCGCCAGGGAACTTCTTCTCTTCGCTCTTCGGAGAGAACACTCCTCGGAACTCAGTGAAGACAGGGGTAGAGGTCAGGGTCGATCATATCTTCCATCCTGATCTCATCCGCTACTTCACAACGCCCTCAAAAACTGCCAACGTCATGATGGAAACCACTCATGATAGGAACGGTGAGAGTGAAGGCGATGAAAGGTCAAGGCAGGTCTATCAGAGGAGCGTCAAGATCGATTCCTATGCTCGGGACGTTCTGCCGGTCAGCAGATAACGGTTGATGTTTATATATATCGAGTAACTCCTTCGTTGCTTGTGCAGAGAGCGAGTTTCTTGTCCCCTCGAGCTCAATTCGACTCGAGGGAGGAGGAGAGGGACGAGATAGATGCTGTCTGCTTTCCTAGGCCGCGTGATTACCAGCAGCCCCATCCCCGTCACTCCGAAGGCATCAAGGGTCACGCGAGTGAAGCAAGCGGCAGCCATCCCTCCTCGTTCTCCTCCCCTGACAGGCCTGCGCATGGTGCTTCTCAAGACGATCTGCCGCGGAGGCCGGACCCCTCTCTCTGGCGAGGATGTGCATACTGGCTGCATGAGATGGTAAGAGAAGAGAGGAGGGAAGGAAGAGGAGGAGGAGGGGGAAGACTAGTTGATGCACTCCCTGAACCCTCTGTCCCCAGTTGCCACAGTGGGAGCAAACAGGAGGGGATGTGAGCAAGAGCCCAAGGAAGCGTCAGGTGAGAGGGAGGAGGAGGAGGAGGAGCTTCATGTCAACTCTTGTCATCTCCCTCCCCCCAGGCCCTCGCGCTCCTGGTGCATGATGGCATCAGTGCCTTCGCTCGCAGTTACATCTGGCCCCTCTCCATTGGCAACAATCTCAACTTGAATCGCGACCTCTACTCAATCCTCAAGCTCAAGGTACGGTGAGGAGACTCGTCGCCCTGTTCCCTCACCTCACGGCAGGCGCGGACATTGAGGAAGGAAGGTAACGGCCGAATGCCCAGCTGCTTCCTTGCAGCTCCCTGCACGATCCGTGGACGCCGCTGATCTTCTGCCCTAGTCCCTTGCTGCATCCTACAGTCTCCCACCATCCTCCTCCGCCTTGCCCCCCTTCCCCCCACCCATCCTATCCTCTAGGGCCCGTCCTCTGCTCCTCTCACGCCTGCTTATGGCAGGGGGGATATTCCTGGGCCGGGAGGACAGCGCGAAGCTTGTACAGGTTGACCCGCCACCTCCTTGACTCGTGACGTTGACGTGAGTCAACAGACGGACCTGTCAAGGACTCTCTCGCACCTGGGGCTCTTTGACCCTTCAGGTCCTTTCTACGATGAGCTGCGCGACGTCCTAGGTGACCCCCCCTCCTTCACTTCCCGTCCCTCCTTCCCCCTTCTCTTCCCTTCGCTCCCTCTCCTTTTCCGTCCTTCCTATCCCCTTCTTTCCTTTCGTTTGTTTTCCCCTCGCTTCTCCGTCCTTCTCTACTCATCTCCTTCTTTCCTTCACTTCTCTGCCTCCCACCTCTTCCTTTTCTTTCCCCTTTCTTTCTTCAAACTGTCTTGGCTTCACCTATCTTTCGTTCTCCCCTTCTCATGGTTGTCTCCGGTGTCTGATATTTCACTCCAGAAGCTTACTGTTACTACCGCCCGGATGTTGGATACGTGCAAGGCATGTCGTTTCAGGTCCCTCAATCCTCCACATCGATCGTCTCCTCCCCTCCCTCCTCTCCTGTCGTGCTCCTCCTCGTCTCTGCCAGCATTCGCTCTCCTCCGCCTTGTGCTCGCGTGTTGCCATCCTCTTCTTCTGCCCCACCCTCTTGCCTTTCACTCACTCTCACAGCTCAGGCGGCGATCTTTGTCCTGCACTGTAACGACGATTTTGCCGCCTTCACGTGTCTTGCAAATCTCATCTCCCGACCCTTCTTTCAATGCTTCTACCGGTGAGAAATCTCTCCCCTCCTCCTCCTGCTCCTCCTGCTGCTTCTGCTGCTCCTGCTCCCCTCTTGCTCCTCCTTCTCCTCTCCCTCCCTCCCTCTCTCCCTCTCTCCCCTCCCCCGCGTCACTTCCGCTCACTCTCCTCCTAGTCCTTCACCACCACCCGCTCCTCACGGCTCTACCTGCAGGAACAACTCCAACTCACTCCTCCAACGCATGCAGATCTTCGATCGCATCTTCCAGGTCGACCTGCCTTGCCTCTCCTCCCTCCTTACCCCTTACAGTTCAACCTCCACGACCTCTACAAGTTCTTTGACTCCCTCGAGGTGAGTATTTTGTTCTCCCCGCCTCCCGGGCTGTCCCTCACGCTCCTTCAGATTCGATCCGATCTCTACGTTAGCCTCTGGTTTGTCACTCTCTTCGCCAAGCAGCTCCCTGTGCCCCTGTGCGCTCGCGTGTGGGACATCTACCTCGTTCAGGTCCTCCTCCTCCTCCTCCTCCTCCTCCTCCTCCCCCGCCCCCCGCCCCCCGCCACTCCTCCTCCTCCTCCTCCTCCTCCTCACCATCCTCCTCCTTATCTTTACTCTTTCTGCTGCCTTCCTCCCGGCATGCTCATCCCTTGCATCTTTTTTCTCGGCATTGAAACTTCTCGCAGGGCGAAATCTTCTTGTACAGGTCCTCTGCTCCTCTCCTTCTTCACTTTCGCCTCCTCGCAGCACTGTCATTTCCTGCTGCCCCCTCGCTCCCCTGACGCTTCCTTGTCTTCTGCTCTGATCTCCTTTGCTTTCCCCCCTCCTCTCTTCATTCTTCTCCTCTGCCTGCCTTTTATCTCACGGAAATCAACAGAGTTGCTGTCGGGATGCTCAAACTTTTGTCCCCAAGGTCATCATGAACTCAGTTCCTGCTTCTCATCTCCCCTCCTCTCCTCTCCTCTCCTCTCCCCTCCTCTCCTCTCCCCTCCTCTCCTCTCCTCTTGTCTCCTCCCCTCCTCTCATCATCAGCTTCTGATTTCTCTAAAGCCTCAAGGCCAAGGAGTCAGACGACGTTCTGAAAATCCTCCTTGGCAACATTGCTGATGAGCTCCCCTCGGAGCAGAAGGTACTCCAAATATCTTCTCTTCTTCCCCTCCTCCCTCCTCCCTCCTCCCTCCTCCCTCCTCCCTCCTCCCTCCTCCATCCTCCATCCTCCCTCCTCCATCCCACTCCTCCCCTTCCAAATTCTACGTCGCTCGTTTGCTCCGTCCTCTCTTACTCCCTTGCTCTCTCCTCCTCTCCTACCTACCCTCGCTCTCCTCGCTCGTCTTTCCTCCTGCTGACGTCACCCGGCACTTCAGGTCTTGGCTGCCATCGAGCAGATTCGCATCCCGAAGGACGCAGACTTGCAGCTGCAGAAGCTCATAGTGAGTGACGGGGGAAGAGGCAGAAGGAGGCAGAGGAGGAAAGGAGGAGGCGGGCGGAGGGGATGGGGGCAGGAGGAGGGGGCCGGAGGAGGAGATAGGACTGACGAGATCCGCAGGTGCAGGAAGCGGTGCAGGAGTTCAAGAGCGATCAGGCAGGGAGCTAGGGAGGGAAGGTACCGACATGTTCATGTATGTTATCATCTTTTAAATAATAAACAATCTCGCAACTCATTGCTTGACAACATTCTTTCTTCGGGGGAATGGGGGAGAGGGGAGGGGGATGGGGGCGACACCTTTCCTGCTCTTCTGATCACATGGTACATATCACGCCCCGTGACTAGTCGCGTCCTCTAGCTCCGTCTTGTCTTGCCCTTGCGAGCACCAGTGCCCTTCCCCTGCCCCTTCTGCTCCACCTTCGCCTCCTCCTCCTTTTTCCGCTGCACAAACTCACGTCAGCGTTCGCATTGCCGCAGCCTCGCAACCTTCTTGGCGGCTGCAGGCTTCGTCTCCTCCTCCTCCTCCTCCTCCTCGTGGCTCTCAGCCTTCTGCAAGTCCAGCCGTGAGTAACAGCAGATGGCGCCTGTGACATCACCGAGCGCCTTGGCCGCAACTTGACGACTGGGCTGGCCGCTGGCTCTGCTTGCTTGCTTGCGGACTTGGACCGCGTCTTGCTCTTCCCGGCCTCCTCTTTCCCGTTCTGGGCGGGGCCACTCTCCTCGGCCTTCTTCCCTGACTGATCGTCCTCCTGCGCTTCCTCCTGTGTCTTGGCCTTCCCCCTGCCCTGCTCGTCCGACTTGTGCTTCTGCTCACTTTTGCTCTCCTTCTTGCGATCACTCGCCCCTTGCTCCTGCTTGCCCGCTGCATCTGCTTCCTTGCTACTTGCTTCCTTGACCTCTGCCTTCTTCTCCTCCGCCTCCGCTCCTGCTTTCACCTCCTCTCCACCATCCCTGGCAGGTTTTTCAGCCTCCCCTGACCTGGACGCAACCTGCCCACCATCCTGCGAGTCTGGCTCAGCAAGGATGTCAGGAGATTGCGCGACTGACCTCCGAGCTGGCGTTGGAAGTCTCACCAGGAGCGTCCGTGGCGCTAGGGAACTGGACGGAGCCTCTCAGTCCTACAGCTTCCCTGTCAGTGCAGCCCCCCCCGTCGACGCGTCTACGTCACCTTTCTGTATCTGCAGCGCGTAGCCCATGCCCGCAGAGGCGCTCTGCTGCTTCGACACCACTGCTTCTGCTTGCTTCTGGATCTCGGGCCTGTGAAAGAGAGTAAGGGAAGGAAGATTGAGTCGGCCAGGGGAGCGAGCAGGACAGGTGAGGAGGAGGAGGGGATAGAGGAGTAGAGGAGGGCAGGACAAGTGTGCAGCAAGGAGATATGTACGCGAGTTCGCACCTCCAGATACGGACTCGTGAGTGATGAACCAGTTGCTCACTTGCATGACATTCAGCCCAGTCGCGTCCGCCAGCGTCTGCAGCAAGTTGAGGCACAAGGAGGACAAGCAGAGATGGTTCCAACCTGTTTCTCTTGCTCAGAAGGGTACGGATGCCCCCAATGCTGGTTCAACCACTTGCAAGGAGGGTCAGATGCACACAGAAAGCTCTCTCCCTCTCCTCCATACCTCCAGCAGCTTCTCAATCGCGCGCTTCGGGAGATTTTCTCGTTTCCTCCTCGGCTGACTGTCATTTCCTGACTCGCCCGCACTGCCAGCGGAGAGCCTGGGCCGAGCAGGGATCAGGAGCGCGAGAGCTGCTGGCACAGATCTCACTTGATGAGCTTGTGCGGGCTTGCGCTAGGAACTTGAGAGACAGACCCGTCGGGGTTGAGGTTGAGCTGGTTCAGACAGTCGTTGACGTACTCCTGGTACCTGTGGGAAGACGATCAGAGTCTCTTGTGCCGGGCCGCCGCATGCCTGTCTCGCAGGAGAAGCCTCACAGACTGGAACTTGGCCTGGATGGCCTGGCAATGTACGTTCTCCTCCTGAGAGGTCCGAGGGTCATCGATCTTCATGGAGCAAGTGAGGCATCGCGGTACCTGCTCTGACACATGCCTCGTCTTCCTCTGCGAGTTCAGGATGGTTCGCATCCGTTGGCAGACGTCTTCGCAGACCTGAAAACAGATGGACAAACTCAGCTGCATCGTGTCCGGGTCCAGTGAAACAGGGGAGCAGGGGAGAGAGGGACGGGTGGCATGAAGCATTGGGAGGAGGGAAGAAGGGAGGGAGGGAGGGAGGGAGGGAGGGAGGGAGGGAGGGAGGGAGGGAACCTGATCGACTTTGCACTTCTCGGAATTGAATCTGTAAGAGAGCTCAGCATGAAACCTTCAAGCGTGAGGAAGCACGTACTGATTCTCTATCAGCTTTATTTGTTGCATCACGGGCTCAGACACGTCCTGGGTGTTGAGCTGCAGCGTGAGGGAGCTCTCTGACTCGGACGTCTTCTTCACAAGGTTGATGAGGGAGCCAACAAGTCCAGGGATGCGCAGGAGCTGCGGGTTGACGCATCCAGGTCAGAACTCTCATAAAACAGCGGGTGGGCTGCTGATAGAATTTCTTATAGTCCACGTTGGAACGTGAGCAGGGGAGCAGAGAATACAGGGAAAGGAAGTCAAGGATGCAGGATTTGACAGACTCGAGAGGGGAAGTTGGACGTCAAAGGAAATTTTCACATGGAGGTGGAGGAACAGGGAGGAGGTAATCTCTACCTCATGCCGGTTGAACTCATCCTCTAGCTCCTCCAAGGACTGCGAGAGGAGGGAGGAGGAGGAGGAGGAGGAGGAGAGAGGAGCCTCTCTGTAGTTATCGCTCTCCATCATCCCAACACTCGGCAGCATCTCCGCGTCGGCCTCCACCGCGTCCCGGGCCATGAGCTCTGCCTCCCCGTCCGACATTCCTGGCGGTCTCGAAGGCAAGAAGCAAATGTGGGGTGGTGGTCCACAGCATTCAAATCAGTAGGGTGAGGTAGTAAGAAAAGAAGGGGTGGGGTGAATAGACAGCGTGCAAGGTACTGTCATGACCCCTACAAAATGAAAAATATATGACTATAAATAAGGGGTAATCAAATGAAATGACGTGGGTACTGCTCGAATGAGGTGGGGTGATCTTTCAAAAGGGGGTGGCAACAGAAACAGAGTGGGGTTGTGTTCAGGGACAAGGGTGGGGTGGGGTGGGAAAGCGAGGGCCTCTGATGATTTGAAAGATTTTTTTCTTTTTTTCAGTTTTTTCATTGTACCCGGTGATTTTGAAAGGTTTGTCCTCCTTGGGGGTGGGGGTAGTATGAAAGCGGGCAAATGTTATCCAAGTGTGGGGTACTTGACCGATCAGTCGTACACTTCGGACCTGATTTTGAACCGTGGGTATTTCCGATGTAGGGTAGGGGTAGTTACCCCACCCCCTCTTTGGCATTGGAGACGTCAGAGGTGTGACTGCGCCGTTTTAACCCATGTGTAACGGCCGCTGAGGGGATGTAACGTCTTAATAACTGACTCGGGGGCTAACAGTAACGGTCAAAAGTCGAGCCTCGCGCCGAACTTCCGTTTGCCCGCCGCCCGTCCGATCCCCGGGGGGGCCGGGGGGGCCGGGCGGTACGGCCGTACCGGGCGCCGCAGTCCGCTGACCGTACGGACCTGAGCCGCGGGCGTCGGGAGTCGATCGGAAGGTCGGCACTGCGTCGGGCTCCGACGGACTCGGCCGCCCGCACTGCAGATCGCCCCGGACCGTATCGGACGCCCCGGCGGTCCGACCGACTCGCACCGGGTACGGTCAATCAGCCGGGCCCGCCGGGCCCGCCGGGCCGTCGGATCCGGGGGCCTGTCCGGGGGCCCGACTGGGGGCGGGTACGAGGGGGATGATACATAGTTGAGAGCGCATGCTCTGTGAAGAGAAGAGGGGAGGAGGGAGAAAGAGTGAGGGAGGGAGATACTGAGTGGGAGAGAGAAGAAGAAGGAAGAGAGGAAGAGAGGAAGAGAGGAAGAGAGGAAGAGAGGAAGAGAGGAAGAGAGCTGAAGGGAGAAGAAAGAAAGGCGAACGAGGGGAAGGGAACATAGCAGGAAGAAGAGGGAACCGCAGTGAGGCCTTCGAATCTCAGCAAGTCAGAGAGGAGAGGAGAGCAAAGCCAACACATCTGTATCCTCAGAAGAGGAGCGAGCAAGGTAGTATCAGAACCATGTCAGGGTATCCTCGAGAGATCGCCGCTCTGATCAGATCCAACAATGCGACTGCCGTCGCTTCTCGCCTCGCCCTCACCTCAAGGGATTCCAACAAGCAGCAGTTCGTGCAGTACATGGCGACGAGAAGTTATCAGGTGAAGACACTCCCAATCGCGACGTGAGTGACTTGGTTCTCTCAGGGAGTCCTCGGAGAGTGCGAGCGGGTGATGCAAGCGGATTGGGCAGAAGTTGTCTGCCACGCTGTGAAGGCCTCGCTAGGGAAGCGCGACGGGAACCTGGCGGAGGCATACACCCATCAAGAGGCAGCAGTAGAGGTGAGCGAGCCGATCTGATTGCCTCGACTTGACTTGACTTGACTTGACTTGACTTGACTTGACTTGACTTGACTTGACTTGACTTGACTTGCCTGCTGGCTAACTGACTGTTATCTAGTCCTTCATGCGACTGTTCAAGAATTTCAACCGCATGTGGCTTCCAGTGCTCAAGGTTCTCCTGATCGATTTGCGACGACTTGGATATCAGGTAACCTCCCCCATCCTGCTCCTGCTCCTCCTGCTCCTGCTCCTGCTCCTGCTCCTGCTCCTCCTGCTCCTGCTCCTGCTCCTGCTCCTGCTCCTGCTCCTCCTGCTCCTGCTCCTGCTCCTGCTCCTGCTCCTGCTCCTGCTCCTGCTCCCCTCCCTCCCCTCCCTACCCTCCCTACCCTCCCTACCCTTCCTCCTCCTGGTCCACATGTCATCATCATCACCACAACTGCCATTACCAAAGCTGCTGTGATGATGCAGAAGCTCTCCCTCCCTCCCCCTCCCACCCCCCCTCCTCTCTTGTTTCTCGCCTCGCTGCTTTTCTCATTTCTCACACACGACCCCGACAGGCAGACAAGCAACTTAGATCGGAGGGCAAGGCTACCGAAGCAAACAAGCTGGAAGGTGAGAGAAAGGGAGGGAGGGAGGGAGGGAAGAGAGGGATGGAGGGAAGAGAGGGAGGAGAGAGAGGGAGGGAGGGAGGGAGGGAAGGGAGGGAGAGGAAGGAGAGGGAGGATGTTCCTCATCGTTGGTTGATCAGGAGCTGGGAGGATAATGAGGAAGAGCCTGGCCCAGGTCCTGCTGGCTGAGAGGTGGAGGTCCGACATGTGATGGTGGTGGGACAGGAGCTTCGGGACGAAGACAATGACAGGGACATGTCGAGGACTCACGGAGCCTTGTTTGTGGCAAATCAATGCAACAAGGTGCGCTATGACAGCTGGTGTGAGGAGTCGAGCTGACAGATTTCCGAGGTGTTCTTCGCGCTCAACACGCTCAAACACGTTAAGTCTCTTGTGCTTCCTCCCATGCTGTCCCTCGACGAGTATCCCACGCCAGACAGGTGATGCACCAAGCGAGGAGGGCGAAGAGGAGGGGCAGGGGCAGGTGGGGTCTGACGATGAGATGTGCAGGATAACGTGGTATTTCTTCCAAGGGAGGATGGCGTTGATGGAGAGTCGCTTCGACCAGGCTGAGACCGTGAGATTGCCGATGGGTCGAGAGGCTCCCGGACTGACTTCCAGCAGGACCTCTCTTTCGCCTTCAACAACTGCCCTGCCAACCACGTGACCAACCGCAGGCTGATCCTGAGGTCTTCTCCCTCAGCATGCCCTCGTGACTGCCTTACCCGGATGCTCGCAGTTACCTCATCCCCGTCCGCCTGATCCTCTACCAGAGTCGTCCCTCCCCAACCAGGAGAGCTGCGCTGCCAGCTAAGGCCTTGCTGGACAAGTGGGACCCGCTCCAGAGCTCGGCATGCTCCTTACCTGCCCCTACAGGTATAAGTTGCAACAGTTCGAGAAGCTCGTGCTGGCGTTTCGCAATGGCGATGTTCGGCTCTTCGACGAGGCCTTGGAGGAGCATCAGGTGGCATTGAGCGGCGAAGGGAGGGAGCAGCTGCTGACTCTCCTCCTCGCAGGATTTCTTCGTGCAGAAGGCGATCTACATCCTCCTCCACAAGCTGAAGCTTTGCGTGTAAGTCGTCAAGTTGACACGCTTGTGCTGGGGTTGACGCCTGTCAGGTATCGCAACCTCTTCAAGAAGGCCTATCATGTCGTCAAGCCAGCCAACAATCAGGTGCTCCACAGCTCGGCCCTTGCTGGGTCTCAACTCAACTTGCGGTCCTCAGATCAAGCTCGACGTCCTCGTGTGCGCCGTCAAAGCTGCTGGGGCTGAGGCCGACCCCCAGCAGGTGCTGTGCTAGGGAGTGTGATGGCTGGGCGATGACGAGGAGCAGGTGGAGTGCATGCTGGCCAACCTGATCCACCAGGGGATGGTGAAGGGGTACATCGCCCATAAGCAGCAGGTGGTGGTCCTCAAGAAGGATGATCCGTTCCGAGTGTCAAGCTAGTCGGATAAGAGGGGAAGGGCATTGCAGGAGGAAGCGGGAAGGAAGCAGAAACATGAAAGGGACAGAGGAGGAAGGTGGGGAAGGATCAGCGTTGACAGGAAGATGAGAGAGGAGGAGGAGGAGGAGGAGGAGGAGGAGGAGGAGGATGAGGAGGAGGAGTTTTAGGTTACAATCTTGATAACTCATTAAAATGCAACATATCGACACATGGCGCATTCACAGACCAGTCCCTGTGAAACAGCAAGGGATATAAAACTTCTCCAAGATCAATCATCCCCATCTACAGCAGCAGCTCCTGTCTCAGTCCATCACGCGACCCTTCCCTTCGCCTGCTTTTGTCCGTCTCTGCGTATATCGACGGTCCTATCATCGACGTCACTCCCTCCTTCCTCCCTGCTCCTCCACCTCACCGGGTCCCATCGGAAAACACTGCTCCCCTCGAAGTCGTGTCCATGGCCAGCTCGGCTACAGCCACGTCATTTGCCTCCTAAGCCGACAGACATCGTCCTCACCTGCTCCTCATGGTAGGAAAGTAGCCCAGCCGCCTCATGATTTGATAGAGAGAGTTCGGCTTGTACCTGACGACAAGGTGAGGCGGCGAAGGGAAAACAATCTCTACTCACTCTTTTCCTTCCTTGCCCTCCATGAACCATGCCTGAAAGGACGTCAGTGTGACTGGCCTTGGCGAGCAGCGCCTCGACCTGTCGTCTCCTTTGCCACTCGTCCATCATCCCTTCCTTCACCGTCCATCCACACACACCTAGCATCTCTCTCAGCGAGTCACACGTGAGGTTTCATATCTTGACCTCCAAGATTCTCCGGCACTCTCGCATCCAAGTGTCTCTCAATCACTCCATCCTTCTCGAGATCCTCCAACAGCTTCAAGAATGCTGGCCCTGCGCTCCCTCCCTGCCGCCCCTACTGCTCAGCGACATGCCGGGGATACGAGGACGAGGAAACCTGTTTGAACAGCCCCCAACGAGGCTCGTTCTGCTGCCCCATGCGTTTGGCCCATAGAAATTGATTGTGCTTTTCAAATCCCTGGAGGCTCAGCGTCAGAGCACATCATACGTTCTTTGGGAACAGCAACTCACGTCTCCCCCGACCCCATCGTTCATGTCCGAATCCCCACGCATCTTCTGGCTCTTGTGCATGCCATTCTGGTCAAGATGTTACTTGCCGCAAAGAGCTTTGTCCTTATCCAACCGAATCGTCATCGTCATCCCTTCCACCTTTGCCTCGTTTACGTCCCTGACATTCACACTTCAGGTATCCCGAGGAAAAAAACAAAACTAGATCTCATCTCACCTTCTTTCCTTTTCTATCTTCGAAATCATCATTTGGCATGCCCATCTGTAAATCGTTGAATGAATCCCGGGCGATTGAGTTCCAGTTTTATCACCTTATCCCCCATGTTGTTGTACAAGCCATTCGATGGCATGCTTTGATTCTGAAAGGGAACCTGCCCATTCGATCAGCTCATGTTTATGGAATCTGGGTCTTTCTAACCTGAAGATTTCCAGGATTCTGCATTCCCTGTCCAACAACAATTATCAGTCTCTGACAGCACGTGCACATCTGCTCCCTCCACCTGCATCTGTTGCATCTGCGGGTCCTGCATGCCCTGCTCAGGACGTCAGTCGAATTTACAACTACACAAAAGCTCAACCACCTGCTGTGGAAAATGATGCATGGAGGGTTGTTGCATGCCCTTTTCCCGAAAACCAACGTCATACAACCAGGCCATGAATGTATATTGCTGCAAAGTACCGGAGGCATGTGCGACTGAAAGTTTTGAATCCCTCCCATCCACATTCCATCATTGCCCATACCCGTATCCCACTAAAAAAGAATGTCAGAGCACTGGCAACGACAGCTTCAGATCCTTACCGGTGCAAGAGACTTGTCTGGACCAAAGTCGCCAGGCATGATGAATCCACTCTGGTTAACCACCATTACACGGCTGCCCGACCTTGACAGCACAACAGGCAGACGCTCACCGATGCTGTTCGACCAAAAGCATTGTTGCCACTGCTCATCGTCCGCTGCAAAGCTCCCCACTCAGCACCAGTTGGGTTGGACATCTGTAACCGGTAAGGATTAGACTGCTGAGGTGAACTGTGTCAACAGACACACCGGTCCACCCGCGGAATTCCCCACTCCAGGCTTGATGGAGGAAACATTTGCTCCTGGTCCTGAGTTTCCGAGCCATGTCGGAAACTGTCCTGGTATTCCAATCGAAGGCGTCCTGGTGAATTGTCCTTGGCCACCCATATTGTTCTGCAGGGGAAAGATATTTCCCTTTCCCATTTGATTGGGATCATTCATGTTGTTGACATTGAGATTGTCTACAGGATTTTGATTTGGTATGCTTATTGATCCAAGACGGTCAAACCCAGATATGGATCCCAAGCGATCAAAGCCGGGGTTGAAAAATTGTCCGCCTTGAGAGTTAGGAAACGCTGATCCTATCCTCTCAAACTGCCCTTGATGTGAAGTTGACACCACTCTTTCAAAAGTGTTCTGCGGTATCGACGTCAGCCGGTCGATGGGCTGATTCTGATTGACTGCTGATGATAATCTCTCAAAGTTGTTGGGGTTCACTGCAGAAGGGACTCTGTCGAAGGTACCCGAGCTGGATCCCAGTCGGTCGAACCCTGAGTTGAAGGAACTTCCAGTCCTAGTGAAGCCATCCTGCATGTTGCCGACCAGAGAACCAAGTCGTTCGAAGCCTGATTGAGCAGGAAAATTCGACATTGACATGCCAGGCTGTTGCAATCCAACATTCCCAGAGACGTTCATACCTGGCTGCATCATTTGGGATGTTTGTACATTCGCTTGCATCTGCATAGCAAGGCCTGATTGCATGTTGCCTGCACCTTGACCTGGTAC
Source organism: Guillardia theta CCMP2712 (assembly GCF_000315625.1). Taxonomy (NCBI): domain Eukaryota; class Cryptophyceae; order Pyrenomonadales; family Geminigeraceae; genus Guillardia; species Guillardia theta. The sequence continues at coordinate 198,920 of NW_005434648.1, read as the reverse complement.
CCCCTGCTGCTGATTCATATGCCCTCTCGGCAAGTTTCAGAGAGCTGAATAATGATAAGTAGTCCTTCCGAAGATAACAGCAGTTCCGGTGTTGGGCGATCACACCTCGCTGTCCTGAAGTTCAGTTTTCTAGTTTTAGTCATGCAGTTGTCATTACCTGGGAATCATTGGCACGAACATTGCAGCAGCTTGCTCTGCACAGCATGAAATCGTCAACAACAGGCAACATTGCGACGGCAGGTCTAGTCACGTCACGAACAAAAAGTACTGCACAAGGAATGACTCTCGCCCAGCAGCACACCGATCAAAGCGCTTTAAGACATCAGGTGTCTGCTTCCTGCTAGATCATTTTTACCCTCAACTTGCAAAACGCATCGATGGTCTATGCCAAGCAACCCGCCATTGTACGGGAGCAAGAGTCTTCCTCGAACTGAAAGGCACAAACGCCATACATTCTTAGCATGCAGCCACGCGAAAGGGCGTGTAGATACCAGCATCATTATATCCTGATTCTAAACTCTCCCTCCTCCCTCCGTCCTCCCAACATTACTCTCCCTCAACATATTCTTCCCTCTCCTCCCTTCCTCCTTCGCCATTTTTACTGCAGCGCGGGACAACAAAAGTCGTTTTAAGATTTGTACAGACTTCGTAACGACCCGGTACTGGAGTCTTAAAATCAGTACACAAAAATAAAACTATTTGTTTGTTTTCAAAAGTGTACCATCATATTCTATTCTTCGTATTACCACCAGTTTCGAAATGTTTTTTTATTTGTATCAAATAATCACAAGCCTATACCTCTTGTTTTGAAACATGGTACATTTTATCAAGATAACTCAAATATTGTACCAATTTTTATGAAAAAATCTATAGGGCACCTCACACTATTTGGTACGAGAGGCACAGGTATTTGATTGGAAATTAGAGATGGGTTGGGGGGTGTACCGGTGTTACCCTACACCCTCCTGTATCGCAGTATTTCAAAACTTTGGGAGTCACAGGGGGTCATCCTTCTGTCCCCAAGGGGGGTTCAATTGAAGCCGCAAAAACTATACCCCTGGCACCAGACGAAAGACGTGGAATCCCACCCACAGGCAAAGCCATTTCCCCCCTCAAAAAAAAAAAAGATTACTACACGTGTGTTTCTGTTGTAAAGATAGTAGTAAGGTCACCATTGCTTTGGTACCATAAAACTTTAATCAATTTTGGGAACATCGGAGGAGGGATAGGGGTACTCCTACTGGTAGTATTGGTTGGGTTGTTGAGTGCTACTGCGACTAAAAAAAGTACTATGAAGAGAAAGTGTCGAAACGTTGTCTTGTTCCTCCGATTGACAGATGTAGATGTGCCTTCCCCACCCCCCAGTTTACACTACCCACCCTGTTGAAATGGTCTTGTCTCCCTACCAGTACCCCCTGTTATTCCCAATTATTGAACGCCATTTTCTATGCTTTGTACCACCCACAGCTTCGTTTTCCTGCGCATCACTACCCTACCCCTACTCTATGCTTTAGTCACTGCATAATTTTCTTCCACCCCACCCTTCAGTCCGAGTCATCACGTCCTGTAGTAAACAATCTATGGGGCTCGAGATGCATGCTTGAAATTTACTGAGACGTTTTTCATATGAGCAATTATATTTTGAAATTATATAACGAATATTCAGTCCCATCACCCAAACTGGCCCTGCAACCCCTTGTGACCGTGAC
>NW_005434648.1:190528-193028 GCF_000315625.1 Guillardia theta CCMP2712 | reverse complement strand
CGTTCAATCCATTCTCGCACCTCTCCTCTCCTCTTCTCCTCTCTCGCTCCTCGCACTGCCGCTCCTTATTCCTAATACCCCTTTCGACTCTCTCCCGCCCCCGCTCTACTCACCGATCTACTTCCGGCTTCTGCGAGCGGGCACCATGCTTCTGTCGCTTCTCTCCTACTCCTCTCTCAATCACAGTTCTGGTCTCACCCAATCGTTCGCTTCCCTCCACCCTGTTTCCTGTGCTCCATTGCTACTCTATTGCGCGTCCCTGATCGCCTCCCCCTACTTCCACCCCCTACACCTCCTCCCGCCCTTCCTCCTCACTCCTTCCTCCCCTCTACGCTTCCTTCCCCCTTCCCCAAGCCCGTAGCTTCTCCCTTCCCTCCCCTCCCTCCCCTCCCTCCCCTCCGGCTTCCCCCGCTTCTGCCATAGGGTACATTGAGACTGAACGAAGGTTTTCGTCAAGGGGGGGTAGGGGTAGTCTGCGATCACATTTGAGCCCCTACTTAGACTCAAATTATGTGGTAAAAGTGGGGTGGGTACCACCCAAGGACGAGAAGGCGAGGGGGAGTAGAGCATGTCGAAATGCCTTTATATGATGCAGGGGAGAGAGGGAGAGGGAGAGGGAGAGGGAGAGGGAGAGGGAGAGGGAGAGGGAGAGGGAGAGCGAGAGGGAGAGCGAGAGGAGGCTGGAAAGCAAGAGTTTGACGAGCCAAGCAGACGGGAGCTGCGAGGACTGGCCATCAAAGTGACGAAAGCTGTTGTGCAGGAAGGCACGAACAAATCGAGGATGGGTGAGAGGAGACTTGGGGCGACGAGGCATACGCAGGCTGCTGTAATCTTCTTTCCTCGTAATAGACGAGACATGATCCCTCCGCTGCTACCTCTTGAAGTAGCGTTAAGAAAGACCTCCGTTCACACGGTTGTGCTCAACGCCTGGCAGGGCAGGAGTCAGCAAGCGAGCGAGGGAAGGAAGGAAAGAGGGAGAGAGGGAGCGGTGGGACGGGCTGTAGAGGAGGACGGACCTTGCGAACGAACTTGTCGAGGTCCTCCTTGTCGATCAATCCAGTGTTCTTGTAGCAGCAGGCGTCAGTGAGAGTACGAGGAGAAGGGAGAGGTGAGAAGGGGAGGAAGGGGAAGGAAGAAAGGGGAGGGGAGCAGGAAGGAGCTGGAAGGAGGGGAGAGGGGGAGGGGGAGGAGCGAAGGGGAGGAAGGGGGAAGGGCAGGGCTCACATTGTAGTCGAGCTCACGGAAGAGGCCGACAAGGGACTCGGGATTCCAGGAGGGGTAGATGGTGGTGAGGGCGCCCTGAAACTCATCGAGAGATATGTTGCCGTCGTCGTTGAGGTCGATGACCTGCGGGAGGAGCAGAGGAGATGAGAGGAGAAGAGAGGAGAGGGGAGGGGAGGAAGAGGAGATGAGAGGAGACGAGAGGAGGGGAGGAGAGGAGACGAGAGGAGAGAAGATGAGAGGAGCGGAGAGAGGAGAGGAGCTGAGCGGCTTCAAGAACAGGGGAGAGAGAGTAGGTGTGAGGAAAGGGGAGTGGGAAGAAAGAAGGGGAGATCGTGGGGGCAACGCTGGAGGATAGGTAGGAAGCGGGTGGGAGTGGAGGGAAAACAGCAAGGGAGCTGGAGATGAACCTCGAACAATCGATTGGCAGCGTCAGCTATCAGATACCCTCGTCAGTAAACGTAGCAGAGGCAACGGGACAGGGAAGGCGAGGAGGGAGGGGAAGGGGGTAGAGACAGAGTAGAAGCAGGAAGGCAGGGATGAATTGATGAGAAGACAGGCAGGACGACAGGGTGGAAGATTCACAGAGGGTGCGAGGGAGGGAACACCTCGAAGTCGATGAGATAAGGAGGGAAAAAGGGAGGAGAGGAGGGAGAGGGAGGAGAGGAGAGAGGGGAGGGAAGAGAGGAGACGGAGGAGGAGGATGTCAAGGGGCGACGTACCAGCGATGTCGGTATCGAAGGCCTTCTTGTCTAGCGGGGGCATGCCAGGAGCAGGCTGAAAAGATGTGAGGGAGGGAAGGGACAGTGCGGAAGCAGCAGTACCAGAAGCAGAGCAGTGGCGAACTCCTTGAAGTCGATCAGGTCGTTCTTGGCCCTGAAAGAGGGGAAAGGAAGCGGAAAGCCAGGAAACAGCGAGGAGGAGGAGGAGGAGGAGGAGGAGGAGGAGGCAGGGAGGGAGAAAGGGAGGGCAGGGGAGAGGCGGTGTTAGCATTGAGATTGTGAGTCAGCGCAGGAGACCTGTCCATGTACTCGAACAAGATGTCAATCTGAGATGAAAGTCAGAAACTCGAGGAGAGGAGGAGGAAAGCAGATCGAGAAGGAAGAGCAGGAGCAGGAGCAGGAGCAGGAGCAGGAGCAGGAGCAGGAGCAGGAGCAGGAGCAGGAAGGTGGAGGTCGTCACAACAAATCATCACCTGCTCGTCGTCGAGGTTGACTCCCAAGTTAGAGAGAACAAGATGTAGCCCCTTCTTGTCCAGGTTGGCCTCGATGTCATCTAA
>NW_005434648.1:176026-190319 GCF_000315625.1 Guillardia theta CCMP2712 | reverse complement strand
GAGAGCCGAGGAGAGTGGAATATACGAAAAAGGAGGTGGGGGGGGGAGGGGAAGACCAGAGAGGTGGAAGAGGAAGGGGGAGGAGGAAGAGGAAGAGGAAGAGGAGGCCGGGAGAGCGGCGGGGGAGGGAAGGAGCAAGACGGAAGGATCGAGTGTTTACCTCATTGAAGGAGTACTGAAGCAGACCGATCTCCTCCTGCCGCCTCCTCGTCACTCCGTTCCTAGCTCTGCCTCGCTCATCACCTGCGGGAGCTTCTGCAGCTCCTGGTACTCCTCCTCCACCGCCCGTCTCTGCGTATGCTGTCAGAGGAAGAGCGAGAGCGAGCGCGAGCGCGAGCGACAAACGAAGCAGGTTCAAACGAGAGCACAGGCAAGAGAATGGGACAGGGACGGAGAAGACCAGCTGAAATGGGAAGGGGGAGGGGAGGGAAGGAGAGAGAAATGGAAATGAGCGGAGAGGACGAAAGGGAAGTGGAACGCCAACAACCTGCGGAACTTGATCGGGGGGGAGCGTTCGAAGTTTCCTGAGGACTTCGATCTTGTTGTTAAGGTTGTTGTCTCCGTTCTGAAAGAGAACGAGGAAGGCGAGGATGGCGCGAATGCCGACGAGAAACTGAAGGAAAGAAAACATCAGAGAGCAGAGCAGAGCAGAGCAGAGCGAAGGAAGAGGGCGAGTGGAGCGAAGGGAGTTGAGGGAGGGCAGATGGAGGAGGCGGCGTCACCTGCTTCTGCCTCTGTTTTTCGAGAATCTCACTACCAACCAATCAGAGCACAGCCATGGAATGACGAGGACAGATGAGATATGAGGCGGGGGCAAGCAGCAGCAGCAGCAGCAGCAGCAGCAGCAGCAGCAGCAGCATAACATGACATACCTTAGAACACCATAGTCTGTCAGCTCCTCAGTGGAGATGGCGAAGTTGAGTCGCATCATAATGGCGGGGAGGAGGAACATGGTGAAGGCCCACATGCTGATGGTAACGAGCTTGTAGGACAGAGCAAGATTCTGGTGGAGCGATGTAAGACAAGGTAGAAGGAAGAGAGATGGAGGTGAAGAACGAGAAGACAGAGGAGGTGGAGATGGTGGTGGTAGTGGTAGAGGAGGGGAGGAGGAAGAGGAGCAGAAGGAGCAGGAGGAGCAGGAGGAGCAAAAGAAGAAGGAGAGAAACAATTTGTTTTGTCTCACCGAGAGCAGCGTGATCTGCGACGTGAGGAGGATGGTGCTGAGAAAGAAGATGGCCTGCAGAGAGCAAGAGAAGAAAACTCAGTCATGCAGGAAGACAGAAGAGAAGCATGCGGGAGGAACAGGGAGGACAAGAGAACATGGGAAGAGGATGTGAAGATGAGGACGGAAAGAACGAGGATTGCAGCAGTATGAGGAGAGGAGAGCGAGGAGGAGGACGAGGATTGCTGCAGTATGAGGAGAGGAGAGCGAGGAGGAGGACGAGGAAAGCACGAGCTGAGAATTCTCTGCCTCTCTTCCTTTACCTGCAAGATGCTAGTGTAGATTTTCGGCCCGTTGGCTCCGTAGAGGCCGAAAAGCCTCTCATGCTTGTTCCTAGAGGGAAGTTGAGCAGAGGAGGGGACTGAGGTGAGACGAGGGGGAGGAGAGAGGGGAAGACAAAAGGAGGATGGAGTAGAGTGAGGACAGGACAGGACAGGACAGGACAGGACAGGACAGGACAGGACAGGACAGGACAGCAGAGCAGAGCAGAGCAGAGCAGAGCAGAGCAGAGCAGAGCAGTGCAGAGCAGAGCAGAGCAGAGCAGAGCAAGGGAGGGGAAGGAGGAAGAGGGTGGAGGAAAGAGGTAGGGGAGGGCAGGGCAGGAGAGAGCAAGAGATGGGGGGAGGTAACCTTGGATCTCTGAGATGAAAGATGGATCTCAACCTAGCGCAGCAAGGAGTCAGTCCCAGGCCCCCCCAGCGCCTGCTGCTCCCACTTGCTCTTCCATGCGGGCTGCTCGCCGTCTGCGGTCCCGTCAGTACCGGTTCTCCTCCTCCCTGAGATCACCGGGGAGGTCGAGGTACTTGGGGGGATGGAGGAGGACAGAGCTGTCCCTGGAAGAGGAGTGAAAGTCAGAGGAGGCTGTTGGTAAGACGATGGAAGGGGGAGGAAAACGAGAGGAAAACGAAAGGAAAACAAGAGGAAAACGAGAGGAAGGGATGGAAGTGACCTGAGGAGATGCAAACAGTGACAGAGGGGAGAAGAGGGTGTGAGAGGATGGTAGAGATGTAGGGGCAAGTAGGGAAGCAGGGAGCGCGCAGAGTGGAAAGAGGAGAGAGGAGGAGAGCCGCAGGTAAGTGGGCAGAGCAGAGCAGAAAGGAGAAGAGAGGATAGCAAAGGAGAAGAATGGAAAGATGAGAGGAGAGCAGAGCAGAGCAGAGCAGAGCAGAGCAGAGCAGAGCAGAGCAGAGCAGAGCAGAGCAGAGCAGAGCAGAGCAGAGCAGAGCAGAGCAGAGCAGAGCAGAGCAGAGCAGAGCAGAGCAGAGCAGAGCAGAGCAGAGCAGAGCAGAGCAGAGCAGAGCAGAGCAGAGCAGAGCAGAGGTCATTGGGAGGGATGCTTCACCAAAGGTCGGTCTCGGCTCCCATCTTGTCAAAGACCGTAACGGCTCTGATAGGCGTCGACGACAACCCGCCGCTCTCACTCTTCCTCACGAGCTCCAGAGCCCTCTGACCCCAGCAGCATCAGAGCTACAGCTCTGATCCCCACAAAGTTCCTTCTACTCCCCTTCCTCTCCTCCCCTCCCCTTGCCAATCCCTCCTCCCCTTCGTTGCCTCAACATACCCTCCCCCCTCCCCCCCCCTCCACCCCTCCCATCCTGTTGCTCCCCTCCCCTTCCTCCTTCACCGCAGTCAGTCGCGGCCTCAGCATGTCCTTGATCTGTGCGGGTGTGAGCGGAGGCAACAAGTCCAGCTGTCTCGTACCTGAGAAACCTTGACGAGCATCCAGAGAGCACCTCCCAGCAGGATCTGACGAACTTTCGTCATGCATGCGCTACGGAAGCAGGGGACTAAGGAAGAGCGAGGATGGGGAAGGGGGAGGGGAGGGAGGGAAGAAGACGAATGGCGGGAGGGAGGGTGGAGCAGGAGGAGGAAGAAAGAGGAGCGCCGGGAGGGCGAGGGCGAGGAAGACTGGATGTCACCAGATGTCCGCTTGCGATGATACCGAACAGCGCCATGGCTGACGTGACTCCATGTAGCTGCAGGTACTGCCTGAAGGCGAAGTGAGAAGAATGTAGAAGGAAAGCAGCAGACGGAACAGCGGGAGCAGCGGGAAGAGCAAGGTGCGGGAACCAAGAGAGCAAGAGCAAGAGCAAGAGCAAGAGCAGGGCAGAAGGAGCAGCAGAGGGAAGAGCAGCAGCTGGAGCAGCAGCTGGAGCTGGAGCTGGAGCTGGAGCAGGGGAGAAATACTTCAAAGTAATGGCAACGGTGAACATAGCCCAGAAAGTGACCCAGCCTCTCCCAGGGATGTGGACAAGAGTCTTGAGAGCTCTGCGCGTGCTTGTCAATGAGCATGAAGGAGATCAAACGGGAGGGAGGGGAGGGGGGGGGGTAGGCGACGAGAGAGGGGGGAGAATAAAGGAGGAGCAACAAGTGTAGTTTCACCTGCCGATGGATTTCTCCATGTAGGCAGTGAAGTCAAGAAGGCCGTGGGATCCGATCTTCAGCCGCATCCTCTCACGGAACAAGAAAAATTCTGCACAATTCATCATCGATTCCTTGATCCCAACTTCATTTTCATCATCTCCATCATCTCAATCGCAATCATCATAATCATCTCAATCATCTCAATCGCAATCATCATAATCATTATCATCATCGCCATCGCCATCATCATCATCATCTCCATCGCCATCATCATCATCATCTCCATCATCATCATCATCATCATCATCATCATCATCTCCATCATCATCATCATCTCCATCATCATCATCATCATCATCATCTCCATCAGTCCTCGTTCACAGCATCAAGGGGATCACGATACCTCCGATCTGCCTGTCCCATCCAAAGAGATTGCTGACATAGCGGCTGATCTTCTCCTGCAGCGAGCTGTCGGGCTTGCTTGCCTGGTACATGGACATGCTCTTGATGATGGCGATCCTCGAGTCTCTGTCCTCCCACTTGGAGGGGCTCGAGCCTCCCCCGCTGAACTGAACCTTGTCGAACGCTTCGATCTTCTGGTACGTCTTGATCACCCCAAAGATGACGAAGAGAACCTGGACGAAGTAGAGGTTCACCACTGCGAACAGCGCAAAGTGCAGCAGTTCGAAGTCGTGAATGACGTGGTGCATGCTGGAACCGAACAAGGCAGCAAGCTTCTTGAGCATCGACAGGCCGACCCCCTGGTGGGTGGAGAGGAACACCAGAGCGCTGATAAAGCCCAGGGCGCCCAGCTCGTTCAGCATCGCGTTGATCACGGGGAGGAACGTCTGTGGAACAGCACGCTTTAGCGCCTTCTCCGCCTTCTCGTAGAGGAGGCCTATAAGAATGATGACACTGGTAAGGCCCCAGATCTCGTTGAGCCAGAAGGGTCGGAGGAGAGCATCTCCTCCCGCTGCTGCCGCCGCCTTGGCGATCGCTATGACTTCCGTGCTTGCTCGCAAGCTCGTCAAACCTGTACGGGGGCGTGCCGTCGGCCATGCAGCACATCCCTTCCTTCCGAGGGTGACGGCCCGAGAATCACGTGCATTCCCGATGGTGAGGAAGGAGAATGCTTCGACTCCATTCATGAGTACCAACATAGCGAGGACATCCAGAGCAGCTCGACGGCATCTCATGATGGTAACGTTCTCCTGAAAGGATCAGCCTTTGGAGGACAACCTGGGTAGGAGCAAGGGACGCAATCGACCAATGTTGGTGGGAGGAACGAGGGAGGGTACAAGGATGGAAGGGATCCGATTCAGGACCTGGAGGGTACTGCTGTGAGAAGAGAGAGAGGATGTGCGGGGGCGGGAGGAGGAGGAGGGGAGAACCAGGTCCACGGGTTGGGGAAAAGGATCACAGATGTCGTGGCACGGCAATAGTTGTTGAACAAGTGATTTAAAAACACCGAAATCGTGCTGTTTCGATTACTTATAACGAGGGATTTTACAGCTATCGTTAACTAAAAAAATAAAGATGAGCATCATTCATTTCATCAGGCTCGGCCGCCGGTTGACTTTTTTAAAATGATGGCTTCACAGCCTGGCCCCGGGCCCCACGGCCGGGCCGTGTCACCCCGTGCCAGTGGGTCCGCCGGCCAGTCCGAGTCCGACCGTGACCCAACTTTCCCAACGTGACCCGGGCCGGCGTGCGACACTGTGTCAGGGCAATCGGCCCGCCGGGCCGGGTCAAGCCTCCTCAGGCTACTCTCCTGATTGTCCACGTACTGATTTTTACTTACGAGACTTTCGGAGTAAACCGGCCCGAATGACTTCCCAACTTCAAATTTCTTACACAGAGAGTCCGCAGTGCGGCAGGCCCCGGCGGCGGCCCGGGCCCGGCCCGGTCACGCTGAAGTGACCCGTCCCTGCGAAGGCAAGGCTGTAAACTGAGTTTCTCATTTTAGAGATGTGCTTTTTAAATCAGATCTCTCTGGTACTAACCAAAAAGTTGAATATTAAATCATTACCGTGAGCTTTTCTAAATATATTTTAAAACGAATGTCCTCTCATAAACAAACCCCAGGCGCTACGCAGGTCTCGCAGTCCCCCTCATCCGCCTTCCAGCCACCACTTCACCCTCCTCGCAGTAGTTGCCTTCTCCTCTCCCGACCTTTTCTGACGTGTTCATCATCGAGCTGCCTTGTCTTCAGCAAGTCTTGGGCAACATGAGAAGCTACCACGTTCTCCTCGCAGCGATCGCCCTGACGTATCTAGCCTCCTGCGATGCCTTCGCGTCATTGAGGATCGTTCGAACCCAGCCGCGCCCTTTGGAATGTGTCGCACGGAGACAGAGCACTTGCAGCTGGTCTGTTATGCAGGCCCAACATCACAAAGGGGACAGCAAGTTGCAGACTCTCGATGCGTTCAAGGCATCTTGTGGGGCCCTGCTCGTCTCCTTGGCGCTGGCAAGCCCCGTTTCAGCGAACGAGTTAACGCTAGAGCCTTCATATCACAAAGTCACAAGATCTGATATCATGCACATGTCAATCGACAAGAGACCATCTGTCGGGGTGACGAACCCATCGGAGGCGGCAGAGGAAGCGGTGGACAGTGTCCGGATGATGATCAAGAGAGCGGGCGAGGGTGAGGAAGGAAGCTCCAAGGAGGTCTACAGCAAGAAGATCAGGAAAGATTTCCTCGCGGAGAAGGAGGGTGCAAGTGTTTCTCCTGCTGAACTGGGTGCGGGGGCGCTGAAACTCATCGCACTCTGGGTTCCTGTCCTGGGCCTGCTGTCATTCCTCTCCAAGGAGGAAACGCTTGACAACTCTAACATGCAAGGTATCGCCAAGGTTGCGACCGTCGTTGCGGTCCCGGTCAACGTGCTGATTTCGGGTTTCCTGGTTCCGAATGCAGACTGGCATCGCATTCAGGACGTGCTAAGTCTCATCGTTATCACCGGTATCGCTGCGCTCCCAAGCTTTGCTATGTGGGCGTACACCCAGGGTGTGTACAACTGGGTGCAGCAAGAAGATGAGCAAGATTAGAACTCTTGAGATGTAACGATAGTTGTGAAAGGAAGATGGATAGAATTCGGACACTGTTTTTGGGAGGATGAAATATCTGATAAATTTTTAGTGCAATCATCGCCTGATAATTCATTCTAGAATTTAACTTTATATAACGCACCATCTGTAATCTAGCAAGGGGGGAAAAACAGTGAAGGACATGAAAAAGAGAAGCATGCACTCATTCCTTACAATGTTGCGAACTCAAGGGGCTTGGTTCGGATCTGCTCGAGATCGTACTTCATTTCGTAGGGGTCCTCCATATCCGGATCCACCCAGTTCAATCTCTTGAGCTCTCCAGAAGAAACATCGTAGACGAGAGCGTGGATCCTGGGAGTGGCATACAACTGACTCTGGGAAGTAGCCTTCAACCGGTTCTGTACGATGGTCAGGTCATAGACCGACCTGCATGACTCGATCACATTGCATTCCACCAGCCTTCTCAGACGCTCCTCCTTGTCCTCAATAGCTTCCAGCTCCTCAGCGTGGATGCGGTAAACCTCCCTGATCTGTGCCACCCAGTTCTCCAACGGGCTCGCGAAGTTCTCGTTGTTCAGGGCTGCCCTAACTCCGCTGCAGCTGTAGTGGCCGCAGACGATGATGTGAGGTACCTCGAGGTAGTCGACGGCATACTGCAGGGCGCTCATGAGGTTGATGTCGTGCTTGCTCACAATGTTGGCCATGTTACGAGAGACGAACACTTCGCCAGGTTCAGCTCCGATGATCTCGTTGGCTGCAAGACGAGAATCCGAGGATCCAATCCAGTAGACCTCGGGCTTGTGCGTCTGTCCGAGCTTGGTGAAGAACTCAGGGTCCTGGCTCTTCTTCTCCTTGATCCATTTCTTGTTGGCTTTCATTAGTGGCTTCACGATCTTCTCGTTCTCCTCAGCATACTTTGACTTGCTGGACCAGAACACCATCTTTGTGGAGCAGGCGTTGTTGCGGAGCACAGGTCTTGATTTCATGGCACTCAACTTTGGGGCCCCGAGGAACGCGAAGGATGTTTGCGAGGAAGCGGCAAACAGCGCAAGGGAAAGCGCGAGCGAAGAAACTCGGAACATGCTTCCCGATTCCTGACACAAAAGATATCAGAACACCACAAGGACATCAATTGGCATCTTGTATATTACGTGCTAGTCATTGCATTGTGAGAGCGTGTACTTTCTTTGAAAAAACTACTACACACTTGACCATGATCGTGGAGAACCGACTCTCGAATCGAGAAACATTCTATAAAGATCATGCTTGAAACACCACCCCCATTGTCTCTCAAGCAACCATCCCTGAATCTCTTCCTTCGTGCACGTCAGACTACACGATACGCTACCTCTTCCTCCTCTCCTCTTCCTTGTTCTACTCTGTTCTTCGTACACCTTGCTGCTGAATTTTCGTGATACAAACTTGTTATGTGTCCGGATCCCCACCCCCCGACAAAATACCTTCGGATAACCCCTACCCCATCCATTTATCCCACCATCATTCCTTATCCCTGGGATAATCACCCCACCCCGCATACATCAGATTTCTCGACAAGTCGGCTCCTTCATGAATGCCCTTCTTGATTTTATCTATGGCCATTTCTGATCAATCTCTCTGCATAATTATAGTATAAAATTGATTATGTACCCCTACCCCTCATTTATTCTACCCACCCCCATAAAATCACCTTACCCACCGTATATTCAATCTCCGTACCTTCTACCCTTACTCTTCACCACCCCCACCCCGGACTCAAGTTTTACTGAATCGAAACACCATTGCTGTAAAACGAATGGATCCATGACCCCCACCCCCCAAAAATCAATATTACCCCTCCCCCTCGTCGATTGTTTCCATGACCCCACCACACCCTTTCTACGCAAAGTCGATCAGATCCTGGGGGGTGATGGTGGCCATCCTGGAAGGAGAAAAATGTCTCCTGATCTACCCCACCATCCCTGGTTTTGAACCCCCACCCCCTCGGTTATCAGCACCTATCGTAACTGGGTGAAGAAAAAATTGTGGGGAAAAAAAATTGATCCGAAACCGTGCCGTGGACCGGGCCCGTCACCCGGCCGGTAGTAGTGCTGAGTGGGTACTAGGGTACTCCGACAAACTTTACAGTCTCAACTTTACAGGCTAAACTTTTACAGACCCAACTTTACAGGCTATTCTTGAAACTTTGTGAACACCCCCGCTACATGCCATGATGATCGGACCGTACCGTACTACCATTGGTGAAGGGCCTGTGATGCGCCGGCCGGGGCGCCGGCCCGGCGGCGGACTACGGTGGCCGGCCGTGGCACTGCACCGCGGCACTCAGCGGCCGCAAGTCAAGTTGATGCCCGGCCTGAGGCCTGGGGGCCGGGCCGCGCGCGTCGGACGCCGGTCGGATCATCCGGCTGCAGTGCCACGGATCCGGGGCCCGGGCCGACCCGAGTGTAGCCTAATTAGAGGGGCAACACCGGGACTGAAAGACAGGATCATTGCGACAAGCCGCAAAGCGCGGCACCGACGGACGACAAGCAAGAGAAGAGGAAGAGGAAGAGAAGGAATACAGAGGAGCGAAAAAAGAAACAGGGTGGCAACGGCGTTGCCTCGGTGGTTCCTGCATAGATATCTGTTGGGATCTTGCATGCTGATGTAGATAGTGAGAAAGACTGTCGGGTTCAACGTTGTGGCTTTGCCTTGAACAGCACAGGTCTATTGAGGGTGAAGGATAAGAGTCCACAACAAGAAATGGTCAGGTTCTCCGTCATTCTACTTACCCTGGGCGTGTTCTTCGCCGGACACGGTGAAGCTTGTGGCTTTTCAAGCTCATGACGCTCTGAAGAAACACCCAGGTTCATCGTTGGAGTTCAGGATCCCCAAAGATGGTCGAAGTTATGACACTTCGGAGGTATCTTCCCGCTCAGCGGAGTGAGAGAGATCTGATTTGTTCCTTGATGCTCACAGGCTGTCTTCTTGTTTGAGAGAAGTGCAGATGAAGATGGCTTCGCCGTCCTCGAGGTCCTGCAGGTTCGGCCCGAGGACGAGGGAAGATGAAGGGAGGGATGCAGGTTGACGGGAGGATCATCCGAACGTTCGAGGAGAAGCAACTTGAGTATGAAGTCTCGATCATGGGGCAACAAGTTGCCAGCAGCAAGCTTGACAGCGGGTGCTCACAACCCTTGCAGGTGGGAATGCACTCTGCGACAGTCAGATTGTTTGAGCTGCCGCACGGGGAGGAGGGCAACGTGGAGCTCAAGAATCTGAGCGTGAGCTACTTCATTGCCGAGCCAGGGACAGGTTGGGGAGTGCTTGATAGCAGCATGGCGCTGAAGAAAGAGGTCTCTTCCTCAGGTAGCACGGGGGTTTCCCTCCCGACGCTCAGCGGAGGAGAAGAGAGAATGTTGGAGACTGCACGATCGCACATCATAGAGGCACGCCTCATGGTGAAGCAAGGTTGAAGCAGCCATGATGGTGCAAGCAGGCTGTGCGAGGACTGGAAGGAGGAGGAGACATGGGGAATATTGCTGAACACTTGAGGTAACTTGCTCTGCGGGGGGAGGAGGAGTCTTGCAGGCTGATGGAGGAATGGCCGGTGCAGGCTTGTATTCCAGATCGATCAGGAGATCAGTTCGAGGAGGCTCAAGGGCGAGCTGGTGAGGGAGCTTATGGGATAAGTAGAGTTGTATGGGGTCACTTGCGTTTGAAAGATCCAAGTAGTCCATGCCTTTCTCCGCCAAGGGGGGACACTGTCACAAGTCACCTACGCACTTGGAGACGACGAGAAGCTTCGGACGACAGCAGATGTGCTCTCGAGCGAGGGAAGAGACTTTCCTGTCTCCGAGATCCGCGGCTGACGACGGTCCTCAGGTGGGGCTGAGGCCTGTCCGTCAGAGGATGAGCACGAGCTCTCTGCCGTGTTCAGGCAGATCCATCCTCAGAACCCCTACAGTGACTTCGACTCCACGGTCGGCGCTGCTGCTTCAGGATGCTGCCGTTGCAACATGTCTGACTTGACCACCAGGGGCTGACCTTCTCGGCTGGGGAGCACCAGGGGCACGATACCAACATGATGGCCTCGCTGATCCATCTGACCCAGCCCAAGTTGATCATCGAGGTAGAGACGTCAGCGAGCTCGAGGCACCTCTTCCTCCTCAGCTTCTCGTCTTGCCCGGCAGGTTGGCAGCTGGAAGGGAGGATCGGCCATCCAGATGGGAAGCGTACTGCGAGCCAAGGGGTGAGCGCCGTCAAAGTGCGGAGGGTGGGTAATGCTCCTCTTGCGCTGATAGTTGGGGATGTCGGACGAAAATAATCTGCGTCGACACTTGGCTGGGGACTTCGACAGACCTGAAGTCTCAGCGACTTCCCCTCAAGAACGGTGAGATAATTTAGACGCATTCATCTTGTTTCCTCGTACCTTCCCTGTCCCCTCTCGCCCTTGCCTCCTCCTCCTCTCCAGTCTCTCCAACCTTTGTGAAATCTTCGACAGGATATCCTACGGTTCAACGAGAATTCATGCACAACATCATCTCCTCAGGATTCTCCTCAGTCGTCATCCCCATCGCGGCTCCCGCCAACATCGCGTCCAAGTACCTTAAGTACTTGCTGGACAGAGAGGTTGCGGCGGCGGCGTGAGGATGTGAAGTGAAGAAGACGCAGGACCTCCCCTTGGCGGACTTGATCTTCATTGATGGGAACCATGACTACGATGATGTCAAGTGAGGAGTAGGCAGCAGGCGGGGGGCAGGAAGGAGACAGGAGACAGGATGAAAAGAATGAAGGAAAGGCAGTAGGAAAGATGCAGAAGGAAGGGCAGGAGGCAGGAGGCAGGGAGGAGGGAGAGGAGGAAGAAAAGGAAGAGGAAGAAGGAAAAAGATGGCAAAAACAAGAAAGGGCAGGACGGTGGAGGCGGGAGGCGGGAGGTGGGAGGGAGAGGAGGACGGAGACCTCTCATCGAGCTCTTACAGCTTTCCTTCCGCAGAGCCGATATTGCCAACTACTTCCCCATCCTCTCGCCCAAGGGCATCATGTTTGGAGATGACTATGGTGATGTTACAGAGAATTGTCGTGTACCTGATTGGAACTCGCTCCCCCCGCCTCCTTCACTTTGCTACACCTCCCCTCCTACCTACTCCCTCCTACCCTCTCCCTCCTGCACCCTACCCACCCCCACCACCCTCCACCCTGCTCACGTTTCACGCTCAGGTTGGGCAGGTGTAAAAAAGGCAGTAGACGAGTTCGCATCGTCCCGCAACATGACCGTCTTCTCACCGGGAGGGAGGACGTGGCTGATAGCATAGGAGGGGGAGGCCAAGGAGGAGGGAGTTGCATTCAAAAACCAATACAGTGGAACAGACCGCACGCGACCTGCCGCAGGGACTTGCCCACAAAACGAGGAATCTAGAGCAGGAGGAGGAGTCAGGGACCAGTACAACAGGACTCCCTTCACCTGCTTCGGCTCATAATGGTCCAAGTCACTTCCCAGCCCGAGCTGACCTTGACCACCCAACCCGAAAGAGAAGACATCGCCGGTGCCTGGCATGACGTGTCATGGGAGGAAAGAAGGATGGGGCGTGCAAAGGACACCAGTAACGACAAGCGTGTGTTGCGATCCGCATGCTACCTGCTTGCTGTTCTGCAACTACAGAACAAAAACAGATGGTTAGAAACGGAGAGTGCAGGTTATGCTGGCAATAGAGAGAGATCATGTCCGAGGACTCAGGGACAAGGCAAGAGGTTGAAAGCTGGAGAGGGAGGAGGAGGAAAGATCGAGATACCTGTGCGGGTGCATCAAGAACAGTTGGCTCCAGGATGATGTTCGGGGATTTCAACCCATGTCCGAGAGGACCGTGAGTAGCATGTCCCCAAGTGAACAGCATCCCGCTGTGCGAGACGGCGGCAGCATGGAAGGAGCCGAAAGCAAGCTGTCTGATGCTCGTGGGGAAGTCGAGCACAACAGGCGCCAGCTGGTCCTTCTTGTCTCCCTGGCCCAGCACATAGAAATGACCGTACCCCCACACGAAGACCTTGCCACTTGTGCTCACGGCACTCGAATACTCAAACCCTGCATGGATGGAAGAGATATTCTCTCCCACTAGTGCTTCCACTCGCTTCGGCATGAACTCGTCCTCAGTCGAGCCATGGCCCAGCCGCCCATGCGCTCCGAACCCCCATGTGTATACCTCCCCGTCCTTGGTCAACGCCATGCTGTGGTAGGAACCGCAGGCAACCTGCTTGATGGGAGCATCTCGCAGCAGAAGGATCTCCTGGGGCTCCACCGCCAACTTGACAGCAGTGTCATGATGCCCCAGCTGCCCGTGCTTGTTCGAGCCCCACGCGTAGAGCTTGCCCTTCTTGGATGCTGCGAGGGTGTGCCAGAACCCAGCAGCCACGTCAGCTATGGACTCTGTCCCCTTCACCTCCTCGAACTCGCTGGCGTTCTCGAGGTTTCCTAGTCCAAGTTGCCCGTTGTCGTTGAGCCCGCATGTCAGCAGCCTTCCTGACTCCGTCACGATCATGCTGTGCGCTCCACCGCACGCAACTTTCTTGATGAGCTTGGCTGGAAGCACTGGTTTCTCGACCTTCTCCGGTTCTTTCTGGATGACTTCAAAGATGGGGGCATCGGTGTGGCCACCTGATCCTCCTCTTCCATGGTCCGCACTCCCCCATGACCAGAGCGTCCGAGCTCCAGCAAGAGTTACCTTCTGTTCTCTGCCATGGATCAAGTTCGAACCTGCATGGAGGCGGCAGATGAGAGGGGCAGAGAGCATGGAGTTCTCCTTGTGCCTGAAAGCGCTCGACATGGTCCACCTGCTGGTGCATACCAGCATGCGCTTCGGCCATCTTGCCGATGCCACTGTCGCCATAGTACGAGGAAACTTTTCGTACTTATAAGTTCGAGCACCCGCCGCCGTAAGTTCGAGCACCCGCCGCCGGGCGGGCCGGGGGGGCGGGCCCGGGCTCGGGCTCGACTCGGCTCGGAAACTTGACCGAACTCCAAAGAACTCTCAGTCGGAAGCCGGGAACTCAGTTCGGAAGGCCGATTGGCGGCGCCGGGCCCTCTATCATGGTAGAGTCTCCTCAGTGCCATGCCAAGATTGTCCTACGGTGCTGATTTTGGCTTAACCGTTTCAGTTTGAGTGAACTTAGAGGCTGGGGCACCAGGAGTCAACGGCGGATGCCCCTAACTCAGTGTCCGCCGGTCGGTGGCGCCGTGGCCCGGCCCGGCGGCCCGGCCTGACGGACTCGGCGGCGTCCCGGCGTCACAGGCTGTCACACAGTCACCCGGCCGGGCATGTCATGATCACCGGCTGACAGATCGGATGACCGCTTCATCCGCCTAGTGGCAACCGGGCCGGAGCTCCGGACTCTCCGCAGCAAGGGGGCCGGGGGGGCAGCAGGGGGGGGGCTGGGTGGGGGGAGGGGGAGGGAGGGCGAGGGGAGGGCCCCCGGGGGATTTAAAGGGAGATCCGCCTGGTACGTTATTCTAAAAAAAAATGGTCTCTGCAAGAAGTCATCGCACCTCCTTCCCTACCCTGACCTCCTCTCCTCTGGCGTGTGAGGGGTATACGCTCTGGGGGCTAAGGGGTGCCCGGGTTTTACTAAGATGATCTGATCGGATGTCAGTGAATGGTCGGTGCCTCATAGAAAAATTCCTGACCTGGCGTCCGGGG
>NW_005434648.1:124078-175926 GCF_000315625.1 Guillardia theta CCMP2712 | reverse complement strand
TCCTCTCCTCCCCCCCCCCCCCTGTCTTGCTCCTAATCATTGACCTCCATTCTCCTCCCTCCTGCGTTCGCTCCTGAGCTGCTCCCACACCTCACGTAGCGCTCTCATCCAGCCGACCTTCTCTGGCAGTGGAACCTTCACACACTTAATCGAGATGGCTGCAACTTTTCTCACAAGCAGCAAGTCACCTGCAAGCACATTGAGCAAGATGCCTGTCGATCTTTCCATCTTGTTCATCAAGGGAGTCTTCAAGACTTGGGACCTCATCCTACGAGCATTTCACCCGCTTCACCTCTTCTCTAAGTTTGTCCTCCACCTTCCCACGAGTTTGTTCGCAAGGGAGGACAAGACCCGGATAGTCATCGTTGGCGCTTCCTTCGCAGGACTGGAGGTACCGAGGGGCAGGGGAGTACCTTGACTGGGTTGACCTGAAGCTGCTGCAGGCGGCTCAGCACCTGGCAGCTCACGGCGAGCACATAGAAGTGACGCTGATCGACGAGAAAGAATACTTCGAGTTCACCCCGGGGATCTTCCGATGCTTCATCAACCCTCATCACATCTCAGACCTGACGTGCGCAGTCGACGCCTCCCTGGGCCGCATGGTGAGAGGGCGTGTCAAGGACGTGGAGGACGGGCAGGCAAGGACAGCCCAGGGTCCTCGTGGTCGCTGACGCGGCGAGCATGTTCAGGTGGTGGTGGTCGGCGAGACCGGAGGAGAGGAGTGGAAGAGGATCGTCCCCTTCGATTACTGCCTCCTTGCCACGGGCTCGTCCTACCCGGGGGTCGTGCGAGCGGGGCGAGGGGAGGCGACAATAGCGGAGAGGAGGAAAACCTGGCAGGCAAGAGAAACTCCATGACTTGACGACTAGGCCCCAGCTCACTGCCTGCTCAGGATCAACACGCGAGACTCGTCTCTTCCTCCTCCGTCATCATCGTCGGGGGTGGGATGGCGGGAGCTGAGCTAGCAGCTGAGATCATATCTGCCTTCCCCAGCAAGTCCGTGACTGTAATTCATGCACATGAGGTGAGTTGCTGAGCTTCGAGCGCTTCCCGTGACTTGTAGGGCCCTGACCTCACCGATGCAGAGCATGTGCAAGGAACTTCCTGCTGCAGCCAAGGCCTACGTGGAGCAGTGGCTGAGAAAGAGAGGTAGGAGAAGAGGAGAGGTAGGAGAAGAGGAGAGGGAGGAGAAGAGGAGAGGGAGGGGTAGAGGTAACAGGCTCAACAGCATTGCGATAAAACTTGTTTGCAGGAGTGAAGTTGATGCTTCATCGCCGCGTGATGGAGTTTGATGAGCATGTAATTCAAAAATGTCCTCCTCCTCCTCCTCAGCCTCACCTCCTCCTCCCCCACCCCCTTCCCTCCCCTCCTTCCCCTCTCTCCTTCTCGAAATGTTCGTCTCTCTCACCTCTCCTGACAGCGTTGCGTGCTGGAGGGCGGGGAAGTCCTGGAGGCCGACAGCGTCTACTTGTTGTGACCATCAGAAGCGCTCTCGTGACAGCTGATGCCGACATGGCAGGTGCAGCGGCATGTCTCCTCGTTCCGATGCTGTAGCAAGGAACGCGCAGCCGGGTGAGTGGAGCAGAGGAGAGAAGGAGAGGAGGGACGAAAGGGGAGGAGGAGAGAAGGAGAGAAAACGAAGGAGAGGAAACTAAGGAGAGCAGAGCAGAGCAGAGCAGAGCAGGGCAGAGCAGAGCAGAGCAGGGCAGGGCAGAGCAGAGCAGCGCAGCGCAGCGCAGAGTGGGTGATGGAGCACCTTCCCTGCAGGAACTCTCGACAAGAAAGGCTTCGTGCGGGTGAACCGCAAACTTCAGGTCTCCCATTCCTTGTCGAGCTGATCGGGAGCTAAGGGCAAGTTAAGGTGCAAGGAAGGATCAACGTGTTTGCCGCCGGAGACGTGATGATGCAGGATGACTGCGATGAAGTCAGTTCACCTCGTTCTCAGCTCCTGCTGGCAACTTGACAGGTCGCAGGTGAAGTCCGGATATCTCGCCGAGAGAAACGCCAAGATCGCAGCATGCAACATCCTTCATCACGTTAGCTAAGGGGATGGCGGGAGAGGGAGGGAGGGAGGGAGCAGAGGGAGAGGCGGGCGAGCGGGGAGGGCAGGGAGAGGGAGGGGGAGAGAGGAAGGGAAGGAGGGAGGGAGCAAGGGGAGACGGAAGGAGGGAGTCGACGGTCACCCTCTTGCTCAGATGCACGGAGAGCAGCTGCTGTCATACCCTGAAGATGTGTTCGGGGATGTGAGCATGATCCCGGAGGTTTACTGCCTCTCGCTCTCCAAGTACGATGGGGTTAGTCAGTCAGCAGCCCCGTCGCTTCCCCTCCCTGACTGCCGCCAGGTCCTCGCCTTCAACAACCTCGTCGTCACAGGAAGAATTCCTGCTGTCTTCAAGTGGCTGATCGAGGCAAATTCTGCTGCTGCTGCTGCTCCTCCTCCTCCTCCTCCTCCTGAGCTGACACTCTTTCATGTCTTCAACTGGTTTCTCAGTGTCCATGAAAGTTCTTTCACATTCATCCCTTTTAGTCGCTTTGACAATCTTGTTTTGAGCTTTGATACACAACAATATCCACTCCCCCCACACTCCCCATCTCCCCTCCCGCCTCTCGCTCCTCTCTCTCGCTCTCTCTCCTCCCTCCTTCTCCTCCCTCCCTCCCTCCCTCCCCCTCCTCTCTACATCTGAACTTCCTTATTGTCAGTGGACAACTGTACAAGCAGTGAGGGGGATGCTTGCCTGCAAGGCCTACTGTCACATCAACGGCATCATGTCAGTCTTCGCTTCCAACCATCTCATCAAACCCAATGAGGCTCTCAAGATCCACAGCAAGTGATCATCCTGCTGCTCTTGTCCTCTCCTCCTGTAAATATCTGTCGCCTGTCTGATGGTGGCGTGTCGTTGGTGGACAGCTCAAGCTTGTCTGATTGCAAAACATCCCCTTTGAGAATAAATTTCATCTCTTCTCAAAACGCTGCAGCAACAGGTATTGCAGAAACAGGTATTGTGATGAGTAGCCAGAGAAAGAGAAAAGAAAAAGAGAAAGAGGGAAAATTCATTCATCCATCCATCAATCCATTTATCCAGGAGAAGCTACCGTTTGCTTGTTGTGTCCAAGAGCCAACAAGAGCAGCAGGGGGCGAGAGGTGTTGAGATAATAGGAAGAGAGCAAGGCTGAGCGGCATCATCACGACGGCAAGAAGCGATGAGGCAGACGAGAATGATGGAGCGCTAACAGTCTTCTCCTCCACTTCCTCGTCAGCGAGCCCCCGGCCTCCTCGGCCTCCTTGAGGGCCCAAGGGTCCTTTGGTCGCAGGCGCAGCGCGAGGGAGGAGAGGAGAAGAGCCTCGCGGTACAGCTGCGAAAAGACCTTCGGGCTCTCCTGCAGGGATCGACATCAGCTGACATCCAGCTGGGGCATGTCAGTCCTACCTCCACGTCAGCCTTCTCCCTCAGCTCCCGTGCGAGGAGGGTCAAGTGAAGGACAGAGGAGGAGAGATTCTTGTCTCCTGCCCTCGCGCTCCTTCGAACAGACTCGATGAGGTGCATCCTCCGGGGGACGAGGTCTGGTCGATCCCAGAGCTCGCTCCCTTCCACCTGTGGACCAGCTTGTAACTCAAGCGGGGAGCCTCCAACGTCACCTGCTGTCGGCGGTCGCTGGCCCTTTGAGACGTGAGCTGATAAGAGAGAGGGCAAGTGACTTGAGTGATCTGCGGGGCCGTCAGCTGACGCCGTCCCGTGCTCGACTACCTTCGCCAACATCGAGTTGGTTGACAAGTCAAGGTTGAGGGAGCCTCGTTTGGTATCCCACATATGCATGCCGATCGAAGACTGAATGATCTCCTTGATCTTGATGACGATTTGAAAAATACAAAGTTATCTCAGTCCTCCTCTTCTTCCTCCTTTTCCTCCTCCTCCTCATCATCTCCATCTCCATTTCCATCTCCATTTCCATCTCCATCTCCATCTCCATCTCCATCTCCATCTCCATCATCATCATCATCATCATCATCATCATCATCCTCATCTCCATCATCATCATCATCATCATCATCATCATCATCATCCTCATCTCCATCATCATCATCATCATCATCATCATCATACTTGCGTGCATCTTTCAGTCCAAGGGAACGACAAAACGACGCTGTTGTCTTGCAAGTCATTGCCCTGCCCCTCATCATTCCTCCTCAACCTATTGAACATGTTGACGGGATGGAAAGCCTTGGGCTCCAAGATCGTCATCGAGTTGCAGTAGGATGGTCGAGTCTGCAAAGAAGCAGGAGGAGACCAGCAAGGATGTCAAGGGAGAGGAGGAGGAGGAGGAAAAGACGAAAAGAAACGAACAGAAAACAATCAGGTGTCGGTCCTCGTTGCGATTCTCCTGCAACGGCTTGTTTGTTCCACTCACCTCATTCTCCCTCAGGCACTTGTCTTGGTAAACTGCGCTGAACAAGGATGGACCCAGGAGCGCGTATCCAGACGGAGAGAAATGGGAAGGCAAACTCTGGGGACCAAGTTACTCCCCAACTCCTCCTGACTTCCTCCACCTCCTTCTCCTCTCCCTCCTTCTCCTCTCCCTCCTTCTCCTCTCCCGTCTACCTGCCCCCCGCGCACACGCTGGTCCGGCCGTCTATACCTTCATCAGATCATTCACGAACTGGTGGCGGGGAGGGAACTGGAAGAAATCGGTCCCAAGGTAGAAATGCGCTCCCCAGGGCGTCTGGTTTCATCCCCTTACGAGCTCGCACCCTCCTCTTCCCTCACCTCCCACGTTGACCTCTGGCCTTCGTCCATCGCAACCAGCACTGACCCTGCTCGCCATTGCGAGGAGTGAGAATGAAGCAGAGTCGGTAGCGGCGATCACCATTGTGGTCGATCCTGTTGAGAGAGACCATATCCAGGTCGACGTAGCAGCCTGGCACAGAGTTCAGCACACGGTCACTCCCTCTCCCTCACTGCGACCTCCGTACTTGTAGATGATCGCAAGCCGAAGACCATCGCACAAGTCTAAAGCCTTGTGAAGGGCGGTCTGCACAACAGAAACAGCCCGATCAGAGTTGAGCGTCGCAAGACAGGAGAGATAAAGCCTCGACGTACCTGCCATACACCTGATTGGAACCATTCCTGCCATGTGAATGAGAAGCAGGTGAATGATTTGATCTCAGCACAACCTCCATGGGCGTCGCATGAAAGTCTTCAGTCAGGTTGATGACCCGAAGCTGAACCCTCTCTGACTTGACTGGAGCCAAGGTCATCGCAAAGTTCCAGCGAGACGTCAAATCACCAGGGAAAGATCTTGAGAGAGTCTCTGAGTTCTTGACATGAACAAGTGCTGTGTGCCCTTGTATAGCCGGACGACGTCAGAGTCACCGGAGACAGGAGATAACAAGGAAGGGCACCTGGATTCTTGTTGAGAAAGGCTTCAATCTTGCAGGCATGCAGAGGTCTGATAGAAGAGTCGTAGTAGTGAATGAAATGAGCAACTTGAGACACGCGCTGCTCGTTGTCGCTTGCTGTCCACGGCCCTTCAACAAATCTCACAGCCTCCAGATCAAGCGCAAGAGCTCTCCACCCAGATGCTTCAGCCTTGACATGACGCTTGTTGAGCTCCCTGCATCAACCGCTCAGACTGCAGCCCTCTGGAGGAGCAAACATGTTTCTTTGCGCCTTACCATGACGCGCTAACGTGATATTGTGACAATCATCATGGAATAGCGAGGGAGGAAGTCTGGAAGGAATGCTCCCAGAGACAAGTGAGCTGACGGTGAAGTTGATGAGTGATGGAAGAGGAAGAGTGATCTACCTCATCAGGGCTGGATGCGTCTGCTTGCGAATACTTGTGTCTTCAACCAGCAGCAATTTTTCCTCAACGCTTTGACTGCCTGAAATCAAGTTGTTCGATCCAAGTACATGATTCATCGAAAGATGAATCACATGAAAATATGACGACCATGTCCAGAACGTGCAACTATGATCCAACCTGGGATAGCCATCACTTCATGTGCCTCTCCCTCACAAACAACCGGCAGGCTCGGCAGCATCGCTGCCAGCTTGAGACGTTTCTCATCATGACAAAGTTGGTTCCAACATGAACCTCCTCCCTCACCGTCAGGCAGAAGAAATGCTCACGGTCATCGTCTCATTCCAGGCTCTGCTGTCTCGCAGGAGTCCGTCTCCTCGTTGTCCTGGAGGCCCTCGAATGCAGCATGGATCTTCTGGAACAACCGAACATGGTCGGGGGCGGAAGTCTTGGCGGTGTGATTGCTTGGGAGCAGAAGCTTCACAGTCGCTGAGCTCCCGTTGCGCTCCTTGTGCCTCGCCAACGTTTTGTTGGAAGCATGGACCCTTCTGGAGACCTGTAACTCCTCAAGAGCAAGCTAGCAGCATAAAATCAGAGGCAGCGTTTTAACCATTACCAAACGAAGCCGCAAGTTTGAAATTTGTACGAACACTGAGAGGTGTGAGCAGAGTCAACGTGTGTTGGCTCAACGTGGAGTGACATTGGTTGCTGTTGGTTTTAACCTTCACTCATTGTCATCATGTATGAGACATCAATATGCTCAGAGTCATCTGATTCCTTCAATCACCGGCCTCATCAGCTACAAGGGTCTGTCCTTCCCTCAACTGCTGTGCCACGGTGAGGAGGTCGAGGAAACTTGCGATCGAGGTTCAAGTCGTCGCAGAACGTACACCTAAACCCTAAACCAGGTGACAGACCAAGCAATGCGTCAAGAACAATAGTTTTTGCCTTGTACTGAATTGACATGGGAACCATTGGTAAAGACTTGATTCAACGAGGTTCAACAGTTATACGGCATTGTTGAAGGGCCCGTAGCCGCCTGCAGATGGAGGTATATCAGGATCGCTCAGACTTGGGCAAAAGAGGACACTTGTCTTTGAAATGACCAAACTCATACTTCGTAGGACTGACCACGGAATCCTGCTTCTTTATTTGCACATGCAAGCTGGGGGTTGAGAGTATTCTCGTGAAGTTTCCGGTTGACTTGCTGCTACGAGAAGGTTGACATCAAACTCGTAGGTCGAGAGACGTTTTTGCGGTCGGAGATGATGAGCACAGCACTTCAAGCAGACGGGCCATGCACAAACATCCTTCTGCTTGCCCCTTCTGCTTTGAGAACGATCAACGACAGGGAAGCTCAGAAAGAAAGAAGATATAGGAAGGACGTCAACTTTGAACAGATCATGTGTTGATCGAAGGTAGAAAGGATATGATACGAGGTTGGGACGTGCCTCCCTGCGAGCAATAGTAACGACTTGAGATTCATCAAAGGTTAGCATCATTCTGGAAGCTCTCTTCAAAATGGACCCTCTGATGAATACTCATTCGAATGTAATGATGTATCATGAATGTAACCTTCATTGAAAGTATGCTCATGCGCCACAAATTCGGATGAGAACCACAGGGGGTTTAATTGAAATCTATTGATCAGAGCAACAGCTTGTATCACACTCTAGATTCACAATAGCTATTTGATATCGATGCCTACTACTGGAATTTTGTTCCATTCCGTACCAATTTCCCAACCATAGTCTGTCAATGCGTTAGGATTAGAAAAATTTGATACCTTAAAGCGCTCAAGTGCTTTAGGCACAACGAAGTAGAATTCCACATTTCTGACGCAGAAGCCAATATTTGTCAGTTTTTCCAAGAACTTTGCACATGGAGCAAGGTTCAACGAGTGCTCTTTGGCGATTGTTACTTGCACGAAGCGCACTGATCCATCTGTCTTGTTCAGAAAAACACCATCATAGGCTGGATGATTGAAGTTGAATGGCTTTGCCCACAAACCATTTTCATTCCCATCGAAAAAAGTCTGATCGAGATCGTTTGACACTATCTTGACCACACCTTTAGGCCAGATTTCTGTGCCATTTCCTCCAACTCTCCAGAAAATCTGAAGGTCTTGTGCAGCAATCGTGGCAAAAAACAATATTTCGAAAAATTTCCCTTGCATTATCGGATCGTTTGGTTCGAACAATGCTGCGCACTTTCTTAATCGGTCTGGGCCCATGCGAATGGCAAATTCGAATGCCACATATTCACTGACAAATGTCAGGCAATCACTTTGGCTGACGGCATCTCTTCTTACTGAGAACAAGCCGTCGATCAAATTTGGAGACTGCGTTCCCGAACTCATATGTGATTCAAAGTTTTGGACAGCAGTCAAGACTCGTCTAAGCCGTTTTATCACCTCTGACGTATTCCATGCAAACATGCACCTCGATGACTTTCCAGCATAAAAATACTTCGATTGAATTCTGATCCTACGATCACTCTGATTGCCATGAGATTCCAGGACCATCTCCGAATCAAGGTTTTCCTTCACCAATTCGTAGAACTCGTTGCACTTTACGGCAGAAAGATATTCCTGCTCTGTCCATGGATTGACAAAGAAAAACTCCATTTCAAGTCTAGTATCTTCTCCTCCTTGAATTTTAATGTTCCCTGACATAGAAGTCACAACAAGTAAACGACGCATACTCTTGTCTTGATTTCGCCAATCGCTCAATAATTCAACCAGCGATTCACATCGCTCCGACTTCCGGTATCCATCTAGAATGATCAACGCCGGACGATTGGACTCAGTCAGTCCCAGGCAACTCAGCATGTCTTGATCAGAGTAACTTAAGAGCTTTACTGCGCGAACACCTTGCTCGTTCCTGAGAAGCCCTTCCGGTGAATTGAACCTTGACAAATGAAGCCAGCAAACATTCCATGCGCTACTGTTAAGTCCGAGACAAAAGGCAAGCGCCGTCAATGACTTTCCGGTCCCTGGCGATCCATTCACCCATCCAAAGCAACCTCTCTTTATCACTGCTTCTTGCATGAATTTCATTTGCTCTTGGACTGCCTGTCGACAGTATACCATAGCATCCATGCTATCATTTTCCTTCTCCGCCAAATGTTCCCCAACACCTGCAAATTTTAGATACTGGGCTGGAAACCTGATAAACTCGGAATTGTTACGGTATTCTGGTATCTTCCTGATTGCTAAGAACGATGATAGTTGTATTGGTGTTCGATAAATTTGTCTCTCAAATTGCTTCCATCTGCATTTCAGCTCCTCCATCCTTTCCGGGTTGTGGCACGTGTCCACCATCACCCCCTCAAGCCTCAGACGCTCTTCCCTCAACGTCAGCTTGTCTAGTGCCGCCTTTAGCACCTCCTTCCTTTCCGGGTTTTGGCACGTGTCCATCACCCCCTCAAGCCTCAGACGCTCTTCCCTCAATGCCAGCTTGTCTAGTGCTGCCTTTAGCTCCTCCTTCCTTTCCGGGTTTTGGCACGTGTCCATCTTCCCCTCAAGCCTCAGACGCTCTTTTTTCATTCTCTGTTCAGCCCTCATCCGCTCTGCTCGGATATTCTCCTCATGCCTTATCAACTCTTCCCTCAACGCCAGCTTGTCTAGTGCCGCCTTTAGCACCTCCTTCCTTTCCGGGTTTTGGCACGTGTCCATCACCCCCTCAAGCCTCAGACGCTCTTCCCTCAACGCCAGCTTGTCTAGTGCTGCCTTTAGCTCCTCCTTCCTTTCCGGGTTTTGGCACGTGTCCATCTTCCTCTCAAGCCTCAGACGCTCTTTTTTCATTCTCTGTTCAGCCCTCATCCGCTCTTCTCGGATATTCTCCTCATGCCTTATCAACTCTTCCTTCAACGCCAGCTTGTCTAGTGCCGCCTTTAGCTCCTCCTTCCTTTCCGGGTTTTGGCACGTGTCCATCACCCCCTCAAGCCTCAGACGCTCTTCCCTCAATGCCAGCTTGTCTAGTGCCGTCTTTAGCTCCAGATTGAGTTTCGCGATTTTGCGCTCGTCATTGCATTTTCCAAGCTCTTCCATCAGGTATTTGATATAAGGATCCTGCATGGCAGAATAGACCAAAACTCTATCTGCACTCCTCCGCGGTCGCTTGGGGAAATGATTGTGAGACGCACTTGATGATCCTGAGCTCTCACTAGTTGAAATTGGACGAGTAGCAGTGCTACTTGCGACGATCATCCCTAGCAAATAGGCTGTTGCAAAGCAAATATGTAGTCGGGAAACGAGCTTTACTCGCATACGATCAATTCCCCTATTCCTTGTTTGCCCTCCCAGCTCCCTGCCACAGCTCATTATCACCTGTTCTTCATCACCCCACCTTAATCTCTCTCGCCTAATACTTATCACTTTCCTCTACCTGTGATTTTCATTCCATCATCATCAGCATGCACCACGACTTCGTTATGCAAGATCCTAACAGCTGGCGATCTTCAGCAAGAGTTTCTGCTCTTTTCTGCTGCTCTCATCTCCTCCCTCTTCCTCTATACGCATTCTTACGCCTACTCTACCATAATCCGAATGTACCACCAACAATAAACCCTACTCCCTACGCCCACACGTCTATCCCGTTGTTACCAGTATGCAAGGATGAAGCACTTACTGGCTGACCCTGCGTTTCAATGTGTCCAAGCTCCTTGATCCGCCTCTGTCGCCTACAGTTTGGTTTTGCTTCTCTCCTCCGAGGCGGCCTGCAACTCCTGCAACTCCTCCTAGCGCTCCTCCTGTATCTCCTCCTAGCGCTCCTCCTGTATCTCCTCCTAGCGCTCCTCCTGTATCTCCTCCTAGCGCTCCTCCTGTATCTCCTCCTAGCGCTCCTCCTGTATCTCCTCCTAGCGCTCCTCCTGTATCTCCTCCTAGCGCTCCTCCTGTATCTCCTCCTAGCGCTCCTCCTGTATCTCCTCCTAGCGCTCCTCCTGTATCTCCTCCTGGCGCTCCTCCTGTGTCTCCTCCTAGCAACCCTTTACTCAACGATAGGAAGATATTATTACTCTAGTAGCAGCAAGCCAGGCAGACAAATAGACTATACCACAGCCGCCTCAGAGCAAGCTAGCATAAAATCAGAGGCAGCGTTTTAACCATTACCAAAAGATGCTTTGAAATTTGTACGAACACTGAGAGGTGTGAGCACAGTCAACGTGTGTTGGCTCAACGTGGAGTGACATTGGTTGCTGTTGGTTTTAACCTTCACTCATTGTCATCATGTATGAGACATCAATATGCTCAGAGTCATCTGATTCCTTCAATCACCGGCCTCATCAGCTACAAGGGTCTGTCCTTCCCTCATGTTGTGAGCGGCCATGGTGAGGAGGTCGAGGAAACTTGCGATCGAGGTTCAAGTCGTCGCAGAACGTACACCTAAACCCTAAACCAGGTGACAGACCAAATTTACGCACTGCAACCCTACTGATCAAAGACTCAGCCTCAGCCGCCGTGTCGAGCAATGCGTTAAGAATAATAGTTTGTGCCTTGTACTGAATTGACATGGGAACCATTGGTAAAGACTTGATTCAACGAGGTTCAACAGTTATACGGCATTGTTGAACGGCCCGTAGCCGCCTGCAGATGGAGGTATATCAGGATCGCTCAGACTTGGGCAAAAGAGGACACTTGTCTTTGAAATGACCAAACAGCTGGCAATTGTCGCATTTTACCTTTTTCTTGTCGAATTTCTTCTCCTTGCCCTGCACATTCTCGTTTGGAGTCGGAACAGGCCTCTTGCCCTACAGACGAGGCTAGATTGCTCCGTCGACTGTTCCCCGTTAAAGCGTGTCAGTGCCTCGGGATCCGACTTGCATATCTGGACTCCGTCGTACTCCTGACCCCGCTCATACTTCGTAGGACTGACCACGGAATGAGGATATACTCAGATTGCATGCGGAAACTTTGCGTTCTCCTCCAAGATGTCCTGGAAACTGGCTCTCCAGGAGCCAGGGGAATCGTCTTTATCGTTCTCATCCTTCCCCCACAAGCTTGGCGTCTTCGGGTTTCCGACAGATCACCGTAGCTGTTTCCGACGGATCACCGTAGCTCGCGGACCAGACACTGCTTGTAGGCAGCTCCGAGGTTCCATTAAATGTCTCCTTCACGAGCCTTGCCCAACCTGGACATGCTTCGACTCATGAAGTTCAAGACACTGTTTGCTTTCTCTACTCTGCCAGGCTGTGTGACACAAACCTTCGGCACCTTTTTGGCGAAGGTTTGTGTCACTTAGCCACTACCTACTCTGCCATGGTTTTCTTGAAAACCTTTGGGTTTATTGATTGAAAATGGAAATGCAATCCGGAGCAAACAAGGAGGAAAAGGAGAAAACCTACAAATCCGCCTCAAGAAAAAAACCAGGAAACGGAGGAGGCAGCAAAACCGCTACTGGAACCAGGTCACTGATCAGATAGTTTTCAAATTTGACGTTTTTCTTTTTCACTGAACAGAAACTGAAATGACCCCCACACCACCACTGCATGGAAAGTGAAGCAAGATGACCCCTTATTGTGACTTCAAATTCGTGTATCTGGGTGGGGTGAGTCATATACCCCACCCCTAGGAGATGTCCTGAACGTAACTGGCGCCATGGCCGAAACTTCAAGATTCTGAGGAGTGGAAGGAAGACGAGGAAGTCGAGGACAAGAACATGAAGGAGACGATGCTGGGAGAGAAGATCACAGTGAGAGATCGACTAGAATGTGAACTGGCGGAGGGATGAGGGAGCCGGCGACTGAAAGCCGTGTTGGCTTGGAGTAGCCTGCGTAGTGGGTCGAGACAGGTACTTCAACCTGCATACACGAAAGAGGAACCAAAGGATTGGACTGAGAGATCACACCAACGAAAAATCTTCATCATGGATGGGGGATGGCTACAGAAAACTTTCGAGAGCATGGAGAGAGAGGGAGTGGGAGGTTGGAATGTTCCTAATGTCATCCTATTCCTCCCTGGCAAGATCAAGGCGTTCCAGGCAGATGTTATAGGTCGTCTGAGGAGCTGCAGCATGCGAGCTGTGCAACCAACGATGGAGATAGGAAGGAGCAGGTCGGACGGGGGACGGATGCCAGTGCAACAAGGTTCCAGGGTGACAGCGTACACAGTTAGGATCCGCAGGGAGAGTTGCGAGCTGACTCTGCATGATGCTCTGTCCGTCGAGAACTTCTTCGGCGGTCTCGTGCAAAAGGATCATCTAATGCAGATGTACGACAGTGGCACTGATAGCCTCCTCATCCAAGCCATGTGGTGCCCCCACTGGTGCAAGACAGTTCAGCACAAACTTCCCTCTCGGATCCCCAGGGAAGGAGAACCTGAGCTGATGGCGTTCGAGCGCATCATCTCCTTCCATAGCAACGTGGGAATGATCCTCCAAGCCAAAGTGCTGGAGGGCGTCGAGAGGATCGTGAAGTGCATCATCGGTCAAGCCAAGACGCCTCTGAAGATAAGGAGGCTGGATCTGTTCTTCATGTGAGTTGAAACTTGTTGCTCCACATTGTAGAGCATCAGGTGTTGAGGTTCCGTGCAGGCTAGCAGATGGTACAGAGCTCCTGTTTCTCTTCTGTGCTGGAGGGGAAGCATCCCACAACTCAGTACCTCTCAACATGAGTGGTGCAGAGAAGACTAACGTGAACGAGATCCTGTGAGCAAGAGAGGACTTGTTGAGGATGGGATGAGGGGATGACAATGAAGAGCAGGCGAGACTCTGTCATGCAAGGAAGGCAACAGAAGGATTCGATGAGGTCCAAGAAGGTGACGAGACAACTTCATAGTTTGCGCAAGATCTCTTCCTTGACTGGTCACAGAGCGATAGCGGGATTGTTGTCTGTCCATCCTGTTTGAACCCCTGCGAATCGGGCCAGAGGCAAAACTTGGACACAACAGGAACGAATGTTGTGTGATCTGCTGTGTAGGTACAAGGTCAGTCTGGACGCGATCATGCACTTCTTTCAAACCTACTCGTTCCAAGCAGCGGTGAGAGGGTTGTCGCTGCCGTTTGTGATTCAGTGAGAAGACATTGGTGCAGGTGCAGAAACTTGAGCGGAATGGCATCCGTCTGCAAGAATGCAGGTATGAAAGCTCAGCTAAGGTGGCCGAGAAGCGTCTCGGGGAAGTCCTGGAGGACATGGCGGATGAGGATGGTGGGTCACGAGGCAAGCCTGCGAGAAAGTCGAACGGGGACATGATAGCCAAACTTTGCTGTTCTGCCGATGGTCAAGAAAAGCTGTTTGGTGAGTCTCAGCATCGCTCGTTCCTCCTGCTCTTGATCGTGCTCTCTCTTCTCTCCTTGCTGGTAGTCACCTCCTCCCTCTGTCCCGCCCTCCCTACGAAGAACTTCCTCACGATTGCATCTTCATCAGGCTTGCGATCGGCGCTTGTGGAGGAAGAAGACCAGAAGACTGATCCGGCAGAGAAGAAGCAGGGAAGGACTGGCTGAGGTTGACTGTTGATTTCAGGTCCGCTTCTATCCTGGGGAGCTGTCCCCTGCCATGGAGACAATCTATCAGATGCTCCGAATCGAGTTCATGCAGGTGTCAGGCGAGGCTGGTGGGGAGGGGATTGTTTGACTGAGAGCCTGTTTGTCTCTGCTAGGATTATGTAGAGCAAGTCCAGAGAGGGTCGAAGAGGAAGGCGGACAAACCAAAACTTCCTCAACCCCCGACAAGGCTGGAATTCAGAACGATGAGGGGTGACCCCGCTCTGCTGGAGAGAAGCGTGCTCAAGGTAGAAACGGGGATCATTCCGTCCTTTGCTCGTGTTGTGTGTGTGTGTGTTCTCAGAGAATTCTCCTTCTAGAGTCTCCAACTTGCTCTCCGCGGAGTTTCACTGACACGTCAGCAGCTGTGCGATCGATGCGTCACGCAGGTTGTGAATGCGAAGACAGAAACCATCATCAACACCATCCGTGAGCTTCTTCTCGACATGACATGACGATTGTGATGTTTGGCCCTCACTTGCAGATAGAGAGGTCATGCCACTGGAGACTCACCGAAGTTTGCCGCCTGATCTGGAAGCGATGATGCTGGCGAGGAACAAGAGGATCAAGCATCGAAAGGTCAGCAAAGAGGAGAGATCGGGTGTCATAAAAAATGTGACGACAAGGATGGTGATGTTTGCTTTTAGTTGTTGTATTGATGATGGTGATGTCGATGATGATGATGATGATGATGATGATGATGATGATGATGATGATGATGATGATGATGATGATGGAGATGATGATGATGATGGAGATGATGATGAAGATGATGATGGAGATGATGATGATGATGGAGATGATGAGGATGATGGAAATGATGAGGATGAGGATGATAATGATCAGGAGAAATTTTGTGGTAGAGAAGGAGGGTCGCAATGACGCAGTTGGACAGGAGAAACATCCTCTGAAAGAGGGCGACGATATTAGAAGTCAGGGGAATGGAGGGATGAAATCAATGAAGCTTCTTCCTTCGCTCCCTTCTCCTGCGAAACAACCTGGGGGTCATGGGAGGGGCGATGATTTACCAGGCATGAAGGATTACAGCAGCTTTCAGCTCCTGCCACCAATATGAGGCAGGAAAGATTCTTGGAAGCTTTGTTGTAGCTTCTTTCAACTCCGAACTGCGTACTAGTAATGAGTTATGATGTCAGCCTTTAGATGTGATTGAATTCTCCGTGAACTGTTAAAGTTATGTATCTTCTCCACATCGACGGCTTCTACTTGTTATAGAGGAACCCGTCATGCCCTCCCAGGATCTTCCCGGCTCAAAAGATTCTGGGCCATCCGCTGGTTGGATGTAGAGAACTCCACAAGGAGAGCAAGCACAAGTTGTCATCGACGTCAATCATGAGACAGAAAGTTCCGAAGCATGCGATGTATTACAAGGACAAGGCGAGTAGACTTATAAGTCAGAAGTTCCTTCCATCAGTCGCACATCCCCTGGCTGATCCCTTCACTTCAATCCTTACTGGAAGGTGGCAACCAATCCGGGCGGTGGCGATGGCCTCGTCTGCCCAGCACACGGTCAGGAGAGGCAAGGAACAGCAGCCTCTTTCAGGGACTTACAGGGGTGGAGAACCTCGAGGGGGGTGTTGTCACCGACACCCTCGCTGTCCCATGCGCCTCCGTCACCGAAGCCGGAGTAGTTGCCGCAGCCCATTGGAAGGTAAGCTGAAACACGAGCCGTCAATGGCACACATGCATGCTACCCCCGCATATCCAAGCACTCTTAACGACGCTCTCGTTCACTTCCACACTCCAATTTCGAGCCTGTGTACATCCCTGGCACTCTTGCACTTGACTTCCTACCTCCTTCCTCTTCACATTCTGCTTACTACTTGCCTATGATTTCATTCCCCGACTCCTCATTTAGTCAATTTTTTCTGCTACAATCTTCCCTGATCCAAGTTTCCTCTAGTGCCAAGCCAACCTTCATTCTGGCTCTGTTCTGTACGCGTGACAGCGCTTATCTGTCAAAACAAGTTCTCTGCTGGGAGTCGTCCTCTATTTATGAACTCTCCTACATAACAACCTTCATCCACCTCTGCTTTCCATTCACTTCACCTACACCTCATCTACCCATCAATTTCTAAATCCCAGGCAGCCATTGGCATCGCAGCATTCTGTGGATCATTCTTCGCCACCGATCGCTCTAAATAGCTCTTGAGTTTCGTTCCTCTCATTTCTCACTTCCCTCCTCGCTCCTCGCTCCTCCCCTCCTCCTTGCTCCTCGCTCCTCCCCTCCTCCTCCCCTCTTCGCTCCTCGCTCCTCCCCTCCTCCTCGCTCCTCGCTCCTCGCTCCTCGCTCCTCGCTCCTCCCCTCCTCCTCCTCCTCCGCCACTTACGTTGAGTAGTGTGCGCATTGTCCACTCGAAAGGCCAAGACCTACCCACCTCTATATCTCACTTTCCCTCCCTATCTTGTACCCCCCAATTTCCCATTCACTACCCCCCTTTTCCTGCTGGTCCTCTCAAAAAACATCCACTACCCTCATGAGGGAGCCTTATTGACCACCCACCCCTGATGTACATGTTGTCCCTTCGGCGCCTGGCCTGTAAGAGGGTGGGGGTACATCGCATTCAGTACCCTCATGTTCCCACAGATTGATGGAGATCTGGGGGTAATGGAGGAAATCAAGAGATACAAAAGGGGGTGGGTACAATTCCGGAACACATATGACCCGGTGGGGGGCAGGGGGGCGGGGTGCGAGAAACGAGTGGGGTAGGGTAGGAGTCCGGAAGGGGGTAGGGTGATGTCGGGTAATGGGAGGGATGAGGGTAAAAATAAAAAAATTCTTGTAAAAAACTTTTTTTCTGCAGAGCGGGGATGTGGTCATCATAGGCCGCCATGGTACGATCCCGGGCAGAGGCGCGTCGCGTGCTCGGGGAGGAGCCGAGGAAGGGCAAGGGCAAGGGCAAGGGCAAGGGAGGAGACAGCGGCATGCGGAGAGGAGACGCAGGGGAGGTCGGCGAGACGTGGGAGGAGAACGAGGGAGAGGACAGTCACGATATCCACACCCGGAGGAAGTTCTGCAGGAAGGTACTTGAGCTCTGTCCCTTGCCCCTGCCGACGCATCCTCGTTTCGCCGAGCTCAGAGAGCTCATCCTCTGCTACTCTCGGGTTTCGCCTTGTTGCAAGGACTTGGATACTAGCGAGAGCGAGGGAGACGACGAGGTCCAGTACGGCCCAGGCTACCTCCACGATTTGCTCAACGCCGCGATGCTGGTTGAAGTGAACAGCATGTACTCCACTTTCACACTCATCTGCTCATGGCAGGAGGAATACACATACCTGTGCTCGAAGCACTCCAGGGATTTCGACCTCTCTTCAGACGTAAAGTTGAAATCTCACCCTGGCCTTGCCCTAAACCATTTCTGCAGGGCTCGGGGAGTAGAGACTGGAAGACAACCTTGCAGAGGATCTACAACTATGAGAAGATGATGAGACCGAAGGGATCACATCAAGCTACTGATCAAGACATCGAAGAGGAGCTGATGGAAGACGAGGAGCTCAGGAGGAGGTTTGAGGATGCCAAAGCCGGTGAGCAGTGGCATATCTTGATGGTGATGGTGATGATAGAAATGGTGGTGGTGCTGCTGCTGATGATGATGAGGAGGATGAGGATGATGGAGATGATGATGATGATGAGGAGGAGGATGATGGAGATCATGATGGAGATCATGATGATGATCATGATGATGATGATTAGGAAGAAGAGTAGAGCAGGACAGCAGGACAGCAGGAGCAGGAGCAGGAGCAGGAGCAGGATGTGTTATTTGTCTGTCAGGTGTTGGAGAGCCTCTTGAGAGGGTCCTGAACGACCTCAAGAGACTGAGAGAGTTGAAGAGGCTGAGGATGGTCCACGAGGCGAGGAAGGAGGACAGGAAAGCGAGCAAGAGGGCAGCTGAAGAGAACGAGAGCGAAGCCAGAAGGAGGGCGGACAGAGCCATGGAAGAGCTGCTGCAGGAGGAGGAGGAGACGAAGAGGACGGGAAGCAAAGGTAGATCCCTAGAGCTCTTCTCTTTGCTGCCTCACAGTCTTGTCTAGCTGCAAGGGACGTTGCCAAGGACTCACAGAAGGAGCAGAGTGCGAGGGAGGAGGAGAGTCAAAATTCTTCTCCGCCGGCGGAAGCGGAGGCAGCGGAGGAAGGGAAGAAGAAGCTGACTAAGTCACAGAAGAAGGTCCTCAAAGAGCAGAGGAAACAGGAGACCCAGAAGGCAAGGAAGGCAGAGAAGAAAGCTCTCCAGCGGCAGCGGAGGAGGGAGGAGAGGCAGGAGGAGGACGCGGGGCAAGAGGACTTATTCGATGAGGGGTGCGCGTTCGTCAAGGGCTCAAGGTCTATCAGGACGACGCAGGAGTCCCCGGCCCGCCCTGCTCCCCCCAAGGCGAACTGTATTCTCCTCCCTGACCTCCCTTACCTTGAAACGCTCGGGCGGCTCGAACCGTCTTCTGCTCCTGTTGGCAGTGCTCCGCAAGTAATTGATGGGATACAGAGGAAGCAAAAGGATTCCAGCTCCTCCCCGTCCTCTTCCGACGCGAGGAAGTCAGGAAACATCCATGGGCAGAGGCAACAAGTGGAAAGAGTGAGCATCCCCTCTCTTCTGCTCTGAATCGTCCTTGTCCTTCTCTCCCTCCTCTCTGCCTCACCCTCCCCCACCTTTCTCCACCTCACCCTCCCTTTCGCCTCTCCTTCCTCCCCTCCCCCTCTCCCTTGTGATGATCTGTGGGCCTGCAGGAGACGAGGAGTGAGTCTTACATGGAACCTGGAGGGGCAGAAGCTCAAAACGAGAACCCGAACACGGAAGGTCCACGTTGCTCTGCACTGCCAGCATACAACGAGCCGCCACGGCAGCTCTCTGCTCATTCTTCTAAGCCTCCTCCTCCTCCTTCTTTCAAGCCTCCTCCTGCACCTGCTCCTCCTTCTATCTCGCAGCCTCCTCCTCATCATACCCAGCCTTCTCCTTCCTTATCTCCTCCAGCTCAACCCGTTCATCGTCCTCCGTCACACTCTCCCCTTGCTGCTCCTCACTCCTCGCCTTCCCTCTCCAGTCCCTCTCATGCTCCCCCGAGGCAGAATGACCAGTCATCGTTGAGAGGAGGGGAGCAGGAGCGTCACCTGACCAGAGGAGAGATCCTTGAGCAGATTCGCCGTCGACAGGCTGCGAGGAAGCAGCGAGACTTCGGCACAGCCGATCGCATCCGCCAAGATCTCTTCCGCAAGGGAGTCGTCCTCGAAGACCGGGGAGGGAGGACCTTCTTCTCTTACAGGACTCCCAGCACGCAGTGGGGAAAGACCGTCGATTCACCCCATCCTCCGCAATGCTTCCCATCCTCCCTGCCGTCAGCAGCGCACAGCCCGAGCGGTGCAGGAGAGCTGGGCAGAGATGGAGGAGAAGAGGAGAGGATCGAACGAGAAGGAGAGATCTCTCAACGGGAACTTGCTGACCAGCAGCTGGGAACGATGAACACTCTCGAGAACTCTTGGGGTCCCAGGGGGTGTCCAGCTGAGGAGGGGAAGGGTGTTTGGTTCCAGCAGGACTTTGCAGCGATGCAGGACATAGACGAGCATGATTTCGACCTTCCGCTCCTTGAGGAGGAGAGGAAGGAGGACGACGACGAGGAGGAGGAGGCAGGGAGGGAGGATGTTCCATTTCTCGAGCGGTACCACCGGGGGCTCTTAGGGAAGGCGTGGACTGCTTTTGACAAGCTGGTGTGGGAGGAGGAGGAGAAGTTTCTAGGAGTGCAGAGAGCTTTCAGCTCGCCGCGGACGTCGATGATCTTCGAAAAGTGGAGGAGAATCCCGCTTTCGTCGGAGGGCAGCAGATACGCAGGGATAGAGGGAGCTGGAGCTGGAGCTGGAGCTGGAGCTGGAGCTGGAGCTGGCGAAGGGGGTTGGAGGTCGAGAGATGCGTCCCTTCTGGGGGTAAGGGCTGAGAGGGAATGAAAGACTTGGAACGTGCGCGACTAACTGACGCAATACCGCCAATTCATCCTCGTTTATCCTCTTCCACCTCTCTTCCGCCCCTCACAGGTCATGCCTCCTCCATGGCTTTATTCCCAGCGTTCTTCCGTCACTTCTCACAGCCCCTCCCCCTCCTCCGCAACCCCCGTCGTCCCCGTCCCAACGTCCCTCTCCGTCCTGCCTGCAGCACCTGCGTGCACCCCGCTCGGCTCCTCGCCCTCGAACATCCCAACACTGCCGAGCTCGAGCAGTTTCACTTCCTCACTTGATCAGATGGCGCCCCCCCCTGTTGCTGCCGTCGTACTCCACCTTCACCGCGTCCCCAGTGATCATCAGCACGCTATAGACCTGCGCGAGGACGGTCAGGAGGGGCTGAGCCTGAGACCCATGAGGAGCTGGCGAGACGAATGTAGAAGGCAGAGTAGATGCAAGGAGCTATAGGAGAGAAGAGCAACGAGCCAGAGGACGGAAGAGCAAGCAGGAAGAGGAGGAAGAGGAGGAAGAGGAGAGTATGATCCCATCGCTCACCCTCATCTTGTGTGACATGTTGTTGATGGTCATCTGCTGCACGTTGTACTGCAGCACAGCATTCCCTCCCATCGCCGACGCCTGCGCGGTGCACCTGCCAGGTCATGAGGAGGAGGCGGCGAATGCTCGGACGCACATTGACTGTCCTTCCATGAGCAGCTTGTGAGTCCACACTGACATGTTCCCCTCCTCGCTCGCCTTGAGGACCTCCCGGATCATGCAGACCATCACCTGGTGGTTGATGAGAAGAGCGGGGATTGGCGAAGGGCCGAAGTGGAGCAGCAGAAGGAGGAGACGCAAATAAAGGGCAACGTCGGGAAAGGGAAGAGCAGGAGGAGATGAAGCATGAAGCCAGGAGGTGGAGGGGAGGAGGGAAAAGAGGAGCGCAGGTGCGGAGGTATTGGATACCCTGTCGATATGAACGAGGACGCGAGCCCCGGGAATGTAAGACAGAGGGGTGAGCTCTATCTTCGGAGTATTCTCACTGTCATGCCAGGAGGGAGAAGCCTCGTCCGCCTCCGCTGCTGGCAAGTAAGTTTGCAAGCTGAGGGGGGGAAGTGACGGAGAAAACTCACCAGCAGGAGCATCGGAGCGAGGCCCTGGAGATGTCGAGGTCACGTCCGCCCGAGAACTGCTGTCCTGTGCTACGGCCATGGCCACCATGCCAAGCTGGAGCATGTTGTCGTCGGGGAAGGAGAGGTAAGTCTTGAGGCCGCACAAGAGGCACGGGTCGAGACAAGCCCTCAGGCGAAAAGAGAGCGCGAAGAGCATCTCCTGAATGATGGCTGCAGGACGATGTCAGCATGTCTTCTTCTTCCTCCTCGCGCCTGTTGGTTCACCGGAGAGGATAGGGCCGAGCGCTTTGGAGTCAACAGAGAGAGAGACGCGACGGAAGTAGGAGAGGAGCTGAATGTTCTTGAGCTGGGCGAGGGGATTCTGTGACCTTGCCGTTAGCACCGAGATGTGACGGCACAGCATCAGCAAGCAGAGGGGGGGCAAGAGAAGGGTCGGCGGGATGATCCTCACTTGCATTGGCGTTGGCAACCTTCCAGTGGTACAAACGCCTGGAGGTTAAACCAGTCAGGGTCGAGGGTGGAGGAGAAGGTGAAAGGGAGAGCCTACCAAGGCAGAAACCGGAAGACTCGTCGAGAAGTCCAACGATGTCATTTTCTCCCTACACAGCTTCCTCACACCACATCACATCTCAATGACTCAGCCTCACTTGGTCGTCGTCGATCTCTAACACGTATGCGGGTTTGGCCTAATAGATGTCACACAACATTGCAGGAGAGGAAGCGTGGGTACAGCGTTGTCTTGACTATCATCTGAGGAGGAAGAGGAAGAGTCCGAGCTATCTGAGTCTGGAGGATACACCACCACAAGTGAGGAAAGGAAAAGAGATGGCAGGCATGGGAATAGAAGAGAGGAGTTGAGCGATGAGGGGTGAGGAGGACAATCAAGAGCAAGATGGAGAGGAGACCCGAAATGTCAGCCGTATCTGATCTCAAAGACTCGCGCAATTTGTAA
Organism: Guillardia theta CCMP2712; assembly: GCF_000315625.1. NCBI lineage: Eukaryota > Cryptophyceae > Pyrenomonadales > Geminigeraceae > Guillardia > Guillardia theta. The sequence continues at coordinate 153,627 of NW_005434648.1, read as the reverse complement.
GCCTGACATGAGCGTCAATGAACCAACTGATATCGGGCAAGCCAAGTCACTTGAGCTCGATTCGAATCCGAAAGCTCCACAAGACGAGATATCAAGGTGAGCTGATAATGTAAGTAAGAGGTTACAGGATGTATGGTTTCTTTCTCCTCACCCTTCTGTGCGCTGCATTTCCCGGTCCGAGGGATCCATCTCTGTCTGCTCTGGAGATCATGAGAGGTTGAGGGATGGGCAAAGCTCCAAGCAGCACCTGCAAAAACTGTCAAAAGACGGATGAAATATCGCGGGAAACACGTACGGAGGTTCCCGTCGCCATGCAAGCAATCAAGCCTTCACTGATGCAGAGCTGATAGAATGTAAGTTCGACGCATTACCAATGCACGCCTACCTGTAGACGAAGAGCAAACACCGCGTTGTGAGCTCTAATCTTGAGTTTCGACATGATCTGAGAAACAAACATTGCTTCAGAAGAGATTTTGAATTTTTATCGGATAGTGCTCAGGTGGGAAAGGAAGAAGAGAGAACACCTGCTTATGTACATCATACTCCAGGAAGGGCATGAGCTCGCTAACTCTGGAGGCATTAATTTCCACCCCCTGTGACAGAATTCAGCTGAGCTCAAGAAAACTGACTAATCCTACCCTCCTCTCCCCCGATATCGACCGACAAACATGCACCTCCAGCATTTCGCCACGTCCCTGAGACAATGCATGAGCCCAGAGCAATTACAATGAAGAAGAAAGTGACAATGAAAGGAGTTAAAAGGAGAAACGAAATAATCGATTCAAGTCAGACGGGCAAGACCCACCTGAACTTCGAGTTCTTCGGGCAGTTCTACCGTACACAGCATGACATCAGGAACATATTTCCTTCACGTCAAATCAGTACAGGAGGTGCACATGCAGCATTAATACCTCCCACAGATATTGCAGAGTACAAGCCTCATCGAGAATGGAGGGCTTCTGTGAGAATACGGGATGTGGCAAAGAGAGCACGAAGACGCCCGATGGCCACTGCGACATGTCAATCACCCCAAGCACTGAGTAGCAACTTGCAACCTCATGTCAGGGATATTCGGAGTCTCTTCTCTTGGGCTAAGAGTCCCCTTTATGGCCAATGATCAGATCGCATCATTCTCGTCAGCTCGTATTGTTCATCTACCACGTTGAAATTTGGTTTTCGCGATCCGGAGATGCCTGTGTCTAGGATCGCTGCTGTACCTGCCGCAGATAGAACACAGACGCCTTCCTCAGTGATGGTGGTTGTTTCTGTATAGCCGATGACATGGCAACAATCCAGTGACCTGGGAGATCATGTGAGTTGTTTTCTTCAATCCTTTCTTTCTCCTCCTTCCACCTGGCATGCGCCTTGATCTCTTCTCTAAGCTCATTCCACCATGCATCGCGCGTAACAACAACCTTTTCTTGATTCCCAGCTTGTCCAACCACCTTTCAGCGTTCCACTAGTCAAGATACAAAAAATGCGATCGACTGCAGGATCAACAAGAATCTGTATCTACCTTGACAGATCTAGCAGCTACCATCCCACCGATGAAGCAGACAGTTCCTGAAGGGAACTCCTGCAAGAAATTCAGTGGTCAACAACAAGGTGACGGCTCAGCGATCACTTGCAAACTGAACAGCTCAATGTCTTGTAGCCTTAGGTTGGCCCTGAAGTGCTCGCGTTTGCTCCGATGCAACGTCCTCAGTTGTGCTTGCGGAAGAGGCTCTAGCTCTTTCAACGATGGCAAGACATTGTCTGCTGGGATGAATCGGACAGAAGGGGAAGCGTTCTCTTGAAACTTGGGAACATCTTCCAACGAGAGCTGTTGCAAGGTGCCTATCGCTGGATGATTCTCCACGTCAACAACCAGCGGTGATGCGCTCACAGGATCGGAGCCATTGCCGACAGCCGCAGCGCTGCTCGGAGGAGCGACGGTGCTGGAGGGCAGCGAGTTGTTCAAGGACGCCAGAGTGTTTGTGGTTCCAGCGTGTCCGGTAGAAAAGCTGTGGTTCATTTGTCCCGTGTCCCTCCGCTCTAACGTCACGGCAGTGCCGATGCCGCGTGCGATGATGAAGTTGTCTTCGAGGTCAAAATGTGCCTGATAGCCCAACAATGCATTCCCTCCGCAGTCTGTCACCTTGCGCCCAATCTGGCGGCGAAGTCGCCCGTCCATCACAAGCATCAACAACTGGCAGGAGGAAGAAACATCAGGGCTAATCACAGCGACCAAAGATAGTCGACACTGACCTGCCTCGCATCATTGGAAGATCTCGACGATCTGAAGTTGTCCTGCCAGTTGTATTCCGGATCATCCTCCACAAGAAGCTCGTCCACGAGCCCATGGATTCCAGCCACGTAAAAACTTTCTGGGGGTACGGATGCAGACAAGACGGAAATTCCCACAGAGGAGTCCTCAACAGGGTTGAAGTCCATGATGTGCTGAATATAGACCTTGACCTGCAACTCTCCGCAGATCCCTCTCAGCGTGTCGTAGATGGGGAACCATCCATAGATCTGCCGCTTTTGATGATCCTCCGACCTGTTGGCATTGATGCTGACCTTGTCTCCCTCGTACAGGCTGCTGCAGTGGACGTATACCGTTCCAATCACGTCATCGGCAGAGAGAACGTCGTAGTCGAAGATCCTAAGCTGGAGAGGCTCATCCTGCAGAAGGCAGTCGTCGGTCACATCACACTTGAGCTGCTCGTTCCAGACGGGGCTCAGAGTCTTCCTCGCGGTCTGAGTCTGCACAGGCTCGAAGGTCACGCCCTTCAGCTGCGGCTTCACGTAGGCGTCGCACAGGCCAGTCGCTCGGTCCATCACCGGCAGCGAACGAGCCTGCAGGACATGCACGAACACCCGCGTCGGCATTCCCCCGCAAACCTTGCCGTCCTATGAACCCCTCATCCCCGCTCAGCAACGGGACCGGGCCTGACCGGGCAGCCCGGGGCCGTAAGTCCGAGTGGACAGGGACTACTGAGTGAGTGGTGTCAGCCTTCATCTCCCTCATACACAACGGAACCGAACTCAGGGTCAAAGCACCACTACCCACCTTGCAGAGTTGGGGGTGGTGAAGGGATAATACAGGGGTCCAGAGTGAGGAATCGGTTGGTAAAATTTGATGAGGAATAATGAAATTCATTATATATTTCAAGTTTTAGAGAGTGTTTTCAAGGAAACCTGAAATTTTGAAATGCTTCTCGATCCGCGGGAAGACAACCTTCTGTGTTCTACACCCCCTTCCTGATCACCCCACCCCATCATTTGGCATGAAATGCAAAGTTACCGGTACTTTTGATATGGAATTTGTGGGTAATCCCAAGGATTTTGGCACACACTACACTACCCTCGAGACGGGGAGAACCGGTACTCACCCCACCCCTACTTTTAAACGCTCTCAACGGCTGCGCGGCATCTACGGCGGCTAACCATGGTGAGTGAGGACAACCAAGACGTGTGTCATGCGAAGAGAGGAAGCAATGGTGATTGTTTGGGGGAATCAGCATCTACATGCTGGTTAATTGTCGTGGTTGTCGTACGATACAAGCGAGTGTTCCGGGGTATTCTTGTTGCATTTACATAGTTGCTCGTGTGTGCTAGGAGACGAATATCTATCAAGAGAATGTATTAGTGTAATGGTTCGATTTCCTAATGAGTGCGTGTGGATTAAGGACCGGAAAAAAAATACGTGCGCTTAAGTCATGTGAATTTGTATGATTGTTGTGAAGTTTCTTTCGCAAATGTGTTGCAATCCAGGCAAAAGTTTTGTTGTTTTGGAGGGCCATTGTATCCTTCTCGTTTCTTGTTGTTAGGTCGTTTTCCTGTTTTGTGACGTATTGAGAATTAATCTCTCCTAACCTGATTTGTAGGCTGAACAACTCTCTGAAGAACAAATTGCTGAATACAAGGAAGCGTTCTCGCTGTTCGACAAGAGCGGCGATGGTACCATCACAACAAAAGATCTAGGAACTGTCATTCGTGCTCTGGGAAAGAATCCGACGGAAGCTGAGTTGCAGGACATTATCAACGAGGTAGATCCCAACGGCGATGGAACTGTTGATTTCCCTTCTTTCCTCACCATCATGGCTCGAAAGATGAAGGATCAGGATACTGAGGAAGACATCATTGAGGCTTTCCGCGTCTTTGACAAGGACGGGAATGGAACTATCTCAGCAGCTGAGCTACGACACGTTATGACCAACCTGGGGGAGAAATTGACTGATGAAGAGGTCGATGAAATGATCCGTGAAGCCGATGTCAACGGCGATGGAATCATTGACTACAAGGAATTCACAAAAATCATCCTCAACTAACGCGCAGGAGGACTTCCTGTAGTTTTGTAGCTTCTTAACTTACCCTGTAACTCGTTGAACCGGAAATTTAAACTATTTTGATAAATCTGCGAATGTGAGTGTGTAGAAAGTTCAAGGAGCTAAAATGCGTATAGAGGTCGCAGAATTCTTGCTGCTCGTCCCGACCTGCCTTGCTCTTGACAAGCACTTCCCCTCCCCTTCCCCCTTCCCCTTCCCCCTCCCCTTCCCCCTTCCTCCCTGTCATCTTGTTCGTCGCTCCAGTTTTTCTCGCATGGTGGTGGGACCCAGATAGCACCTGAGGCGGACCCGTTTGCAACGGCTATGGCGGGAGAGCGACTAGGGGGAAGTAGGAGCGGCGAGGGAGGAGCCGGGCTGAACCCTCTCTGACCTTCTGAGCGACAGGAAAGCAGACATGTTGTATACGAGATTCTTCGCTGCTCCTTCCTGCATGATCAAATAACGGCGCCCCCCTGCCCCTGATATGTGCTGACCCAGGCGATTGTACGCCTGTTGCTACCGCAAGGGGATCCATGGGTGCAGGAGCAAGCGCGGCTGGAGGATCGGAGACGACCGGCTCCACAGCCGGGCATGGCAAGGGCTTGTTCAGCCGACTTCGCTTCAGGTCGGGGGCTTCGGACACAACGTCCCAGGGCCCTGACAACCTGGACGACATCGATCGATTGAGTGACGCTGACGATGACGTGGACAAGCTGCGGACGGCCTTCCGCAAGAGTCAGGATCAGATCCGAGTCCTGGGCGAGAAGCTGGGGGACTCAGAGAGCAGGAACAAGGAGCTCATTCAGAAGCTTCAGGAGATGATGGCTGCGATTCGACTGCTCAAGTCTGAGAACGTGGAAGTGACAAAGGCAAAGGACCAGGCGGAGGCTCATCTCGCCCAGATGGCCAACCCCGAGAGGGAGGCGTACATGCACAAGTACGCTCTTGAAAAGCTGCAGGAGGAGTTTGAGAAGTACAAGGCGGATGTGGCAGCCAAGGAGACGAAACTGCGGCAGGAGCTCCGGAGGATGCAGGAGAACCTCGCCAATCGCTCAGCTGCAGATGAGGCAGCCAAGGCAGCACTGCAGGCAGAGATCAGAGAGCTGAGAGCGGAGCGGGGAAATCTCCTGACGAGGAGGGCAGAAAACGTGAACCCGAAGGGAGAAGGAGATAACGAGGACGTCAAGGTGGAGGGCGACATGAAAGCTGCGGTGCAGGAAGTGAAAGCGAAGTCAGAGGAGGCGCTGATAGCTGCGAACATTGAGATCAAGATGAAAGACGAGGTGGCAGACGTCGCTGTGGAAGCGAAGGCGAGGAAGAGGGAGGTGGTGCTGCAGAAGGGGAAGGAGTACCTGAAGAAACAAGGGGTGATTGCGGACAAAGATCAAGACGATGAGTTCGAGGAGAAGGAGGAAGTCAAGGAGAAGCCAAAGATCATTGACTTTGCGTTCAATCGCGATGTAGCGAACTTGCAGTTCAACAACGACAACTACATGCGCTTCATGGTGGAAGAGCCGGAGGACGGGGCCCTTGAGGATGGAGTGGTCGATGTCTGCTCCAAGGAGCTTGTCTGTCAGAAGCATCACCTCGATTCCTTCGGGACGCATGCGGTTGATGCCTACGGCACTGAGCCCTTCATTGCCAGGCAGGATGCGCTCGATCTCTTAGTTGAGTTTGCTCAGACTTCCAAGCACGGCTCCCTTATCCTCCTCGGGCGTCATGGAGTCGGCAAGAGTTTCGTGCTCGCCGCTGCCGCCAAGCAGATTCAGCTAGAGGACCCGCACGCCATCGTCTGCCCCTTGTTCGTCGGGGCGACGAGCGGGTCGAGGGACACGCGGATCCTCCTGCAGACGCTCTGTATGATGCTGAGCAAGTACTCAAGTGCGAAGAGGTTCCAAACGATCCCTGATGCGATAGAGGACGTGAAGCAGTACATCTCAGAGATCATCACGCACCTGGTGGAGCAAGGGCGGCCTCCCATCATCATCATCGATGCGGTCTCTGAGGTCCAGGACCTGTACTCTCCTCCTCTCTTGGAGTGGCTGCCCCTCCTGCTAAGAGAGAGCATCAGCATCATGAGCTTGCTAGACAACAAGGAGCTGCAGGTTGTCTCCAGCAAGGTGCAGCTGGGGTACGTGATCGAGCTGGACTCCTTCGACGGCGAGCAGAAGATCGCGCTCTTCCGTTACCTCGTCACGAAGCACAACACGGCCGTGACAACGGAGCTCAACCGGCAGAAGGAGGCGATGAGGCAGAAGGCAATGGCCGAGCTGCAGCGGCTCAAGGACGAGAGAATGCAGCGCCGCCTGCAGCGGGAGAAGATCAGAGGCCCATCGAAGAGGAAGAAGAAGGCCAAGAAGGAGAAGCACAAGGCTGAAAAGGACGAGGCGGATGCGAAGGGCGGCAAGGAGGGAGACAAGGAGGAGCAGCAGGAGGAGGAAGATCCGGGTCTCCTGGGAGTCTACGAGACAGAAGCTGTCCTGGAGAAGCCCGACAGCGGCCTCGCCATCTACCTGGTGATGGCGGTAGAGTATCTCCTCAGCCTTGAGCGAAAGCTGCCAGCGCTCGAAGAAGCGAGCATGCTGCCCGGAACCTTCGAGGGCCTCATCGACCACATCCTGGATCAGCTGGAGAACAAGCACGGCAAGGAGCTGGTGCGGAACTCAATGATGTTCTTAGCGTTGGCCAGGTACGGCCTGTCGCAGGCTGAGCTCCTGCAGCTGCTCCTGTCCTCCCCGGAACACCGGGCGAACATAGAGGACCATGTGGACCTGGACTCGGAGAACTTCCTCTGCCTCAAGAAGGCAAGTGACTGGGCTCGCTTCGTCCGCGACCTCGCTCCTCTGCTCCGTCCTCGCGGTCACTACGACATCCGGGCGCAGGACCTGCGACTGCGGCACGAGGGGATCAGGGTGGAGCTGATGAAGCGATACTGCACGCACAAGTGCTTCTGGCACAGAGCCACCAGCTTGGCCGAAGTTCACCGAAGCCTCGCTGACTTCTTCGGCCACCAGATCAACAAGGAGAAGCCCAACGAGCTCGCCAACGCCCGCGGCTCCGTGATGGAGCGATGGCTGCATGCGGAGCTGCTGTGGCAGTTTGTGCACGCGACCCAGGACCTGATTTTCCACCGGATCCTCGCAAAGGACTGGAAGCTCGTCGAGATCCTCTTGACCTCCCTCAAGTTCATCGAGACGAAGTCGCGGGCTGCTGACCCCTATCACCTGCTCACGGACTTTTCAGCCGCGCTGGTGAGGGAGGAGTGAAGTGAGGAAGGGAGAGGTACTAGGGAACGGGAAGGGAGGGAGAGTTGGAGAAGAGAGTTATGACGCTGGGAAGAGACGAGCCTCATGTTGTCTGCAGGATGCGACTCACTTCATCTACTCCGAGGAGGATGACGACAGCATTCCGACCTTGAGCTTTCTGCAGAGGATCAGGATTGGAGACTTCCAGAAGTTCGTCAACACCTTCGCAGATATCTTCAAGCTCCACCCCGAGCTTGTCATCCAGCAGGTGCTCACCTCTCCACCCCCCTCCGACGCGTGACGTGTTCCTTGTGCGCAGGGGGCGAACATGCCGGACGAGTCGTCGGTGGCGGTGGAAGCGCTGCGCATCGTGAGCAACGAGAAGGTTGAGGTCGCCTGGTTCAAGTTCCTCAACAAGAGCCAGCTGGGCGATCCCTGTATCATGACCCTCAAGTGCAACGGGCCCATCGAGTGCGTCGCTTACAGTCCAGACGGGCGGCAGATCGTGACAGCGTCGACCGACGGGTTCGGAGGGAAAGTCTCGGTGTGGGACAGTCGGAGCGGGTTGGAGGTCGGAGGGTTCGCGACCCCTGCGATCCCAAAGTCGGTCTCCTTCTCCGGGGACGGGAGGCTGCTCCTGGCGGTGTCAGCGGAGGGGACGGTCGTGCTGTGCGACATGATGAGCCTGAAGGAGAGGGCGAGGGAGGTGCTGGGCAGCACGTTCATCTCCGGAGGAGCGCTGTCCATCGACGGGAAGAAGATGGTCCTAGTGTCGAGCGACGGGCTGGTCAACCTGTGGGACCTGCCGCAGCTGGCGAGCCCGTCGGGGCAGATCTACAACAGGTATGAGAAGATGTTTGAGATCGTCGACGAGGACGAGGAGGGCAGGCCCTCGCCCATCACCTGCGTCGCCATCAGCCCCAACGTGAACAGAGTGGTGACAGGGATGAAGGGAGGGACGATGAAAGTGTTCGACCTCTCCATGACGGATGGGATGAGCCTGAAGCACGTCCTCCAGGGCCACAGCTCCGTCGTTGTCCACATCGACTTCAACGACGAAGGGAATCGCATCAGCTCTGCGAGTCTCGATCACACGATGAAAGTCTGGGATGTGGAGAGGGGAGGAGCTTTCATCAGCAACTACGAGGACCGCGCCGAGATCCGAGCATGCCACTTCTCCCCCGACGGCTCGTTCGTGGCCGTGGGGCTGGACAGCGGGAGGATCGACCTGGTGGACATTAGCACGGCCATGAGCGTGATGAGCTTCGGGTCTCACTCGGGGCGAGTCAACGACGTGATGTTCGACCACCTGGGCAAGTTTCTCATCTCTGGCTCCATGGACGGACTATGCAAGGTCTTCCTACTCCTCCACCAGCCTCCTCCAGCCTCCTCCAGCCTCCCTCAGCCTCCTCCAGCCTCCTTCTCCTGCTTCCTTCACCTCCTCTTGCATGTGAGGCTGGCACTGACGAGCTTCGCAGGTCTGGGCGATCCAGGACACAGACTCCGCGGAGACTTTCACGGGACATCCCAAGACCGACGTGACATGCGCGAGCTACAGCGCGGATGGGACTGAGCTGGCGACGGGAGCAGGAGACGGCAGCATCAAGCTGTGGGGAGGGAGGAGGGGGAGAGAGATCATGAGCTTCCAAGGGCACGGCGACCGAGTCACCTCCTGCTGCTTCTCACCGTTGGTGGGGGACAGGAAGAGTGGGATCTTGACGACCTCACTCTACGACGGGACTGTGAGGCTGTGGAAGAACCTGACGGGGAGCGAGGACGAAGAGTTCAGGCACAACTCCACCTACCTGACCTGCATCGCCTTCTCTCCCGAGCAGCCGCCGGACGAGCGCGCCGGTCGAGTCCTTGCGGGCTCCTTCGACGGCTCTGCCATCATCTGGGACATCGAGTCGAAGAAGCTGCTGCTGAAGCTCGGGGTTGAGATCGAGGGGACGGGAGGATGGCGCGTCGAGAAGATTCGAGACCGGCACGAGGACGCGGTTGTCTCCTGCTGCTTCCACCCAGCCATGGCGAGCGAGCGCGCTATCACCACCTCCCTCGACGGGACGGCGAAAGTCTGGAACACGCAGTGGGGGAACTGCCTGGCGACCCTCGTGGGGCACATGCAGGCAGTCAACGGCTGCTGCTTCAGCAAGGACGGGCAATTCATCTATACCGTGTCGTCAGATCAGACGGTGAGGGAGTGGATGGCAGGAGCTCCGTACACCTGCCTGTCCGTCATCCGAGGTCACTACGGGCCCATCCACCAGTGCTCGTTCGCCACCAGCGGCAAGCATCTCTTCACTGTGTCGGAGGACAGGTCAGTGCGAGCCTGGCTCAAAGTGAAGCTGGAGGCCGAGGAGTTCAGGCCGGACGAGCGAGTGCGAGTGGGCTCCCAGCACTTCGCAGTCTCCAAGTCGCACATGCAGGGAGAGTTCTCCGAGTTCTTCCAGTGGCATCAAGTCGCTCTCTTTGCCAGCACGCATCCTCTGCGATGCATCGCTGGTAGCACAGGGGAGGACAACGAGGAGATCGCCTGCGGGGCAGCTGACGGGAGCGTCTTCGTGCTGAGACTGATGCTGCCAGGAGACTACTGACATGTCGTCTATTCTTTTCTCTTTCCCTCTGTGCAGATTTTTGTATTTGTTTCGATGTCGAGATTCAAGGAGCCGTCGGTCTTGGACGGTTTTAATCTTCCAGCTCCATCCTCATCCTCTCCAACATCTTCGCTTGGGCCATCTGCATCATTTCCCTCTGGTCTCGCTTCTTCATCGCCTCTTCGATCTTCTTCGACTCCTCTGCGTGAACGTCAGCATCCTCGAGTCACATGCGCGCCTCCTCCCGACCGTCCAGCTGCTTGTTCCTCAAGCTCTTCCGGAAGTCTTCGTCCTCCTGCTTCGCCATCGATGCCAGCTCCTTGAGCAGCGTCTGGCGCTCCAGTGCTCTCGTTCGCTCTTGCCTGCAGGCGTCTCACCCATCACCACACAGCAGGAGGTAGGAGGAGAGGCTGACTGGATGGCAACTTCCTTGGCCCGCTGCTCCTCTCGCTTCTTCTTGGCGAGCTCTTCGGGGCTGAACTCTGCTTTCCTCGCATCGAAGCTCAGGATGTCGTTGTAGCTCCTCCCGGCCAGGTAGTAGATGGAGTAGGAGGGCGAGTGCTCCTGTCCAGCCATCATCTTCCCTCCTCACACAAGGCTCGACACTCCCGCTCCTCCCTCACCTGCAGGCCGTTGTAGTACAGCTGCGCCAGCTGCTCATGGGCGGTCTTGGGGTACTTGCGCACCCACCCGTACCTGCGCAGCGTCAGGTCTCTCGTGCTGGAGATCTCATATGACGCACTCGCAATCCAAGGTCCCTTCCTCGTACACCAGCCCCAGCAGATACGACAGATGCCTCACTGTCAGCTGCCTCGTCTCCTCCGGAGGGTGGTCTCCTGTTAGTCTGCCGAGCGCTCAGAGGAGAGCGAGGAGGGGGAAGCGAGACAAGAGCGAGAGAGGAGAGTGCGGAGGGGGCAGGGAGACAGGGGGACAGGGAGGGATGCAGGAAGGCAGGGAGGATGGTAGGGAGGGAGAGGAGCGGGGAGCACATCACCGGAACCACTGCCTCTCTCTTCCTATATACACATACGGCGATGTGAATCGCACGCAGGCCCCAAGGTCGTCCACCTTCTCGAAGCCCACGAAGGGAGTAACCTACACGCATGTGAGCTCGCTGCTCGCATCGCGCTCCTCCCTCCTCACTGAGTTCCCCGTCGCCGTCACGTACGGGATCCTGTGTGCACACTTGGGAACCTTCTCGTCTCCTTCCTCGAGCCAGCAGGGGTGGTTCCCCTCCTTCAGGCCGGGCTTCCAGTGCTTCAGAGGGAGGAGGTAGCCGCTCTCCGAGTACCCCATGGCCTTGAGCAAGTCCCTCGGCCCAACAGGCACGGGGCGACCCCACACGTTTTTCTTGGGCCTGCGAGCTCCGAGTGTGAACGCGGGTGGAGGAGCTTATGGTAGACCAGGAGGAGGAGCAGCAGTAGGAACGAGAAGAACAGCAGCAGGATGAGGAATACCTCGAGGAGCAGGAGCAGGAGCAGGAGCAGGAGCAGGAGCAGGAGCAGCAGGAGGAGCAGAAGGAGGAGCAGGAGCAGGAGCAGGAGCAGGAGCAGAAGGAGGAGCAGGAGCAGGAGCAGGAGCAGGAGCAGGAGCAGGAGCAGGAGCAGGAGCAGGAGCAGGAGCAGGAGCAGGAGCAGGAGCAGGAGCAGGATGTTTGCTTCAGGGCAAGCTGAGTTGAGCAACCTGATGAGGATCTCCTTGGAGCATGTGGTGATGTCTAGTCCCAGCCCCTCCATGTCAACCTCGTCTGGGTTCACTCGCGCCTTCCTGTACGCCTCCCGCACCGGCAGCCCTCCCAGAGGCCCCGCCATGCTGCTGGTCTACGAGCGTTGCTGTAACCCCGGGGGGGTGGGGGTCATTCGAATATGTTATGTACTACGGTACTTTGATATAGAAAATAGGGGTAGTGGGTCCTGAATCGATCACCCCTGACCCCTGGTAGAAGGTCCGATGAAAATATTTGTGAGAATCGAATTGATGCAGAACAAGAAACAACATGTGACAGTATGACTTCGTGCCTGCCTGCCTGCCTGCCTGCCTGCCTGCCTGCCTGCCTGCCTGCCTGCCTGCCTGCCTGCTTGCCTGCCTGTCCAACCCGTTTCCTCCTCCCTTTCCCTGGCCCTCACATGATTTCGTCTCGTCTTCAGCACATTATTTCTCTCCCTCTCCCTGCTTCCCTTCCACTTATCCTCCGCGCAGCTTGCACTCAAACCATCGTGTCAGCTATGAGTTCTCGCATCAGCTCCTTCACTAGATACACGAGCAGACATTGTCATTCGGTCATCTCATGGTAGACTTGCCCTAGTGGATCGCCAGGCTCTTGAAGCATTCGGTCGCACAGTGCTCCAGCTCCACGTCGGATCCCACGAAGAATTCCTCGGGCACCGTTCGCTCCTGCTTGCCCGACGCCTGCTCCTCCGCCAACCATCAGCAGAGCTCGAGCACAGCCCCACTTCGTCCTCACCTGCTCCCTTGCACGCCTTGCGGAGCTCGACTCGCTCGCGAAGATCTCGTCCCCGCTGTCCTCGGGAGTGGCGGAGGACGGTCTGCGAGGAGACGTCAGCTACGCGTCACCCTCCCACCTCTTCACCGGGAGTTGCCACCCTGCGACTCTTGCGCTGCCCTTCTGTTCCTCCGACCCGTCGCGTTCGTTCTCCCAGCTCGCCGCGTCTTCTTCCTGCAACCGTGCTTCAGACGCTCCTCCTCCCCCTCAACCCCTAGCTCGAGCTCACCAGGGCATGTCCTTGCCCTCGTTGCCCTGGCTCATCCTCTCTGCACAGCTCTGACAGAGGTAGCACTTGGGCAGCAGCGCGATGACGGCGCTGCGCGGGACAGCTCGACCGGGTCGTTCAGCCCTGACCTGCTCCTGCGGCCCCTGTTCGCTAGCGCTCCTCGCGCTGTCGTCACCCCGGAGGTGTTCGGCGTAGAAGGAGTGGAAGCAGTATCTACAGTGATCTTCTTGCAGGATCCGGAGCGCGAGCTCCTTGACAGCCAGGTGTTCTCGGAGGCCCTCCGCCTCCTTCTCGAGGCTCTGGAGCTGATTGTTCTGCCCGTCAACCCGGTCAGGTGGGGGAGAGCAGCGCTCAGCATCGACACTCACGTAGATCTGCTTCATCATACTCTTGGGTGGGTTCACTTGGCTCGGGTTGACCCCCCTCTCCTCCTGCTGGTCCTCAGAGCACTTGTCCTCCTTTGTCGCGCCTCCTGCTGCTCTCCTTTCCTCCTCTCTGCCGCCCTGGTCTTGACGCGCGCTGTCGGCGTCTTGCTTCTGCGGCGAGGTCGAGCTGCTCGGCACAGGAGGAGGAAGAGGAACAGAGGTCTCGCGCTCGTCGGGTTTCTTGTCTGTCGCTTGCGCGCTGCCACAGGCTGCCTTTTCCGCCCCCGAGGAGACATGAGCCTTTGACATCCGTTAAGAGGAAGAGAGGAGGAGCCGATGGGGAGGGGAAGAAGGAAAGGCAGAGAGCAGGGCAAACAAATTTTAAGCATCGAAAGCGGAAGAAGGAGAAAAAGCAAAGGAGGGAGAAAGGAGGAGAGGAGAGGAGAGGAGGAGCAGAGAGGAGGAGCAGCCGGGACAGGTCAAGGAAGAGGAGGATTGTCTTACCTCCCGCGCTAGTTCTGTTCTCACGATTTGCAGGTACTCAAGGCAGGAATTCTCCGCAAGCCTGATCTGCAGCAGAGGTGAAAGAGTTGTCTTGCCCTCTTGCCAAACCTGAGATCGGACGTGATGCTCCAGACACTCCTCTTCCTCCTCCGACCTCTCCTTCAGCTCCCCCGAGTCAGCCCTGCACGGTTGTTGATCAGGCGGGAAGCAGAGGAAGGTGGCTGACATGCTCGTGACGCGAGTGCGGGCGAGGCGGAGGGAGTCGATGCCCTGACGGATGGCACCCAGTCGCTCCATAAGGTTGCTCTGCCGTGGGAGCTCAGGAATCAGCAACAAGCGCACAGAGAGACGGTGATCAGAGGGCGGAGGAAAGAAGAGGAACAGGAGAGGAGAGGAGAGGAAAAGGAGAGGTAAGAGGAGGAGGAGGAGGAGGAGGAGAAAGTGGAGAAAGAGGAGGAGGAGGAGGAGGAGGAGGAGGAGGAGGAGGAGGAGGAGGAGGAGGAGGACAAGTACGCTGGCACTTTGTCCTCCGCTCACCTGCATGCAGTCTATCACAGACGCAAGACCTTCTCGCCCGTAAGCAACTTTAAGGTCCCGCCGGTTTTGATTCTTTGCAAACTCTGGCATCGACCCGTGGAAGGACTGTCACAAGACTCAGGTCCCCTCCTCCTCCCCCTCCTCTGCCCTCTTCATCCTCCCTCCAATCTACTCCTGCTCGCTCCTTCACGCTCCTGTCCCCCTTCCCAACCCAGGGGTCCAGCTTCCTCTGCTCCTCCTGCAGTTCGTCTCCTGACCTGAATGTGACCCCAGAGCCGATGCTCGTGGTCCTCGTAGACATCTTCCTCCGGGATGATGTTGTGGAGGACGAGCTGGCGGATCTGAGGGCGACTGCAGCACAAGGATGTCAGAGACGCTGCAGCAAGAGGCTGCATCACCTTCTCAGCTTCCTCTCCAACGTGCTGCCCATCTGCCTCATCAGCAGCCTTTGCTGTGCTGCCAGGATGTTGGGAGTGACGGCCGTGCTTGCCTTGAGGATGTTCTGCTGGACCAGATCCTCCTGCAGGAGGGGAGCATGTCAGAGGTTGAGAAGGCGAGGAGAGGACGGGGAGGGCGAGAGGAGGAGAGCAAGGGGAGGGCGAGAGGAGGAGAGGACGGGTTGGAGAAGAGAAGTAGAGGAGAGATTCAGGAGCAGCAAAAGGGGCTCGCCTTGCTCGGTCGATTCTTCAACTTGTCCTCGAGTGAGTTCAGCGTCCGCTGCGGGAGCGAGGCGAGCGAGTTCTGCCCCCTCTGCCTCGAAGCGTCTGAGGAGGCTGAAGTTTTCCCCGGCTCGTTCAAGTGATTCCCGACGTCCTTGCTTGCCCCATCTTGACAGACCTTGCCCGTCTCCCGGTCCCCTCCAGCGACCTGGTCGACAGCCTTGCTCTTTGCCCGATTCTCCTCAACTTCCCTAGTGCCTTCCTCGCTACCAAAATCCTCCACTGCCGCAGGAGTCAGCAGGGAGGGGGAGGAGTGAAACTTGTCACCTTGGCCCTGGTCTGGAGAGAGCTGCTCGAGAGAGGACAAGGACGTCTGCGATCAACGTCATCTGCCAGCCGCCGTCGGCAGGTCACCCGACCTGACCAGACAGCCTGAGCTCGAACTCGGGGTGACTCAAGGCCTTGGTGCTGGGGCTGTGCTCACGCGAGGCGCTACTGGAGTAGAGGTTCCCTGGATGGCGAGTCAGTGGGAGCGAGGAAGGGGCCACCAGTAGATGCCTGTGTAAGTGTCCGACTGCAGCAGGGCTTCTGTGTCCAAGATGCAAAGATCTCCAAACACCGACTGAAGGGAAGACTTCAGCAGGACGACGCCAAGTGACGCTGGGTCAGCCAGGTACCTGGGAGTCTCCCCCGCCGAAGATGTACATCTCAGTCCCCCACATGCACAGCGAGTGACCAACCCGAGGCTCCGGTGACATCTTGAAGAACGAGTGAGCAGAGGGAGACGGGGGGAGGGGGTGAGAGCGATGGACACGAGGAGGAGCGGCGGGGGAACGGACAAGAGGAAGTGGAGGATCAGCGAGAGAGGGTGGAAGGACTTGAGGGAGGACAAGAGAGG
Source organism: Guillardia theta CCMP2712 (assembly GCF_000315625.1). NCBI lineage: Eukaryota > Cryptophyceae > Pyrenomonadales > Geminigeraceae > Guillardia > Guillardia theta. The sequence continues at coordinate 137,783 of NW_005434648.1, read as the reverse complement.
AGGAGTTAGAGGAGAAAGTCTGTCTCAAACCTTGAGGTCGATGCTTCCTGTCCACTGCATCGTCTTCACCTGCAACAGGTGCAGGTCGTTGTGCAGCCGCCCAACGCTTCCTCCCCCCCACACCAGCACGTTCCCATCCGGCAGAGCAGCGGCGCTGTCAAGGTAGCTGTTCAGTGCCTGCCCATCCTCTCCTTCCTCTTCACCAGTGGCCTGCTCGCGGCGAGGGTCGAGGGCCCGACGTGGCTACCTCCCTCCACTCCATGCAGTCAACGTCGATGATGTACATGTCGTTGTACACGTCCGTCACATCCCCTCCTGGCGTTCACAACCTTCAGCTCGAGGAGACGGCAGGGCAGTGGAGGAGCCGACCGGCAAAGAGGAGGAGCTGGGACTTCTCATCATCGTTTGAGCTCTCCGATGACAGGCATGTCCTGGTACTGGCAGGTGAGGAGGAGGCAACGCAAGATCCTTCATCTCCACATGGTGTGCCCTGCTCTGGGTTTGGGAATGTCTCCCTTGCAGATCTCTTTCCTCCAGACCATCGTCTGAGAGCAGATCAATCGAAACGCTCAGATCATTGACGCATAGTCAGCACCTGGGTGTCAAGCGAGTAAAAGTCGTTCATCCTGTAAGATCCGTTGTTCCCCCCGAAGATATACATCTTGCTGCCAACAATGTTGGCTGTGTGTGCCGCTCGAGGAGGAGGAGGCTGAGTACAAGCATCACTCGCACCCGACATCAACTCTCTTTCCCCACTCACCGTCCCCGAGGTGTTGGGGCTGAGCCACGCCATCGTCACCTTGCTTTGATCGCGCACGCGAATCGCCTGCATGGCGGATCAGATCTCACCCGTCAGGACCTCCACCATCCTCACCTGCGTGTCCAAGACCCACAAGTCTCCCAGCCAGCCATCTCCTCCTCCGTACCCTCCAAACACGTACAGCAAGCCGCGGAAGGATACAGCCGTGTGCGCGTACCTGGCGGAGGGACTTCCCTCCATGGCGCTGCTCTGAAGCTCTGGCTTGTGCCACTCAATGCTGGGGGTGTCGAAGACCCAGAGCTCTTCGAACCACTTGCTTCCCCCAAACCCACCGAACACAAGCATCTTGTCTCCGACCATGGTGGCTGTGTGGCAGTTTCGTGCCTGTGGGGCACTAGTCGATCAGGAGGAGGATGAGAGACACAGTGCTCTCTGTGACCTTGGGGAAGTGCTTGGCGATGACTCTATACCAGAAGAATGGCCCGCTGGTGGAGTCGCTATCCAGGCTGAGAATGCTCGCCCGATCCTCCTCATCTTCCTTGACATCGCAGCCAGTGGCTTCAAACATACAGATCACAAACATGTTGACTGTGGATCAAACTCACCGTAATCGTTGAGGCTAGCAGGAGAGGCACCATCCTGGTTCAAGGCTGGGTTTGACCGCCAGCGTCGGAAAGGAAGTGGCTGGCTTGACGATGCCGACCACTGAAGGCTCTGCCCTCCTTGACCAGCTTGCATTCCTCAAGATGCGAATGAATCCAGCGATTCAAACAGTGACCAAGTCACGAGGTTGTCGCTTGCCAGTTTCATCTCGAACTCGAACGGCGACCATGGCACTCCGCCCTCCCCTCTTCAACCTCAGTCTCCGTCTACGTCACATACTGTTTGCTTTGCTGTCCATCTGTCCCTGCGACCGACCGCCCGTCCGCTCGTTCATCTTCATGTGAGTGCATGAATATCATTGGGCTAGCCTCTTCCTCCCTCTCCCCTGCTCCCCCTGTCCCGCTCGTCTTGGCCTCCTCCATTTATCCATTTCCACCATGTCGCACAATACGAATTTTCACTTAAATTCGATTATATATAATTATATGAGCTACTATATTTTACCATTTTAAAATTGATAATAAAACGAGTGGTGTTATATAAGGGTGGGTACCTGCGTGTTTGTAGAATTTTGAAGGGGGTGGGGGTGGTAGGCTATAGTAAGCATCGAATAAGTCTGGTGGGGCTCGGCGGGTGGGGGTACGTGGGGTGGGACACATCCAGTTTACGAAAAGATGTTCGGATATTTGAAAATATACATAAAGATTTCAAACTTAAGAGAAACTGGTGTTCAGCATATTTGAAATCTCCTAGAAAATTCTGTGCTTGCAAACAAGAAGGCTCTTGCTCCATGGTGGGGGTGCGGTGTTCTGGGGGTCTTGAACAAGGGGGTATGAGGTATCGAGAAGGGGTACTTCAACACCATGGTCTACATGGCATTTCAGTACACGAGAATTTATAGCAACCGCTATATGAAAATCGACAGATGTACGTCAGGGTCGCTAATAGGTGGACAAATGGGGGTGATGGACAAATGGGTAGGGTAGATGTGGAGCTATAGGGGTAGAGATCACCAAAGGGGGTGGCATAGTAAGCATGGCAAGCTTGAGACGCATGGGCTGCATGGGTGGAGCAAGAGCAGGGAGCGAGGGGAGGAGGGGGAGGAGTAGAGCAGACATGAGGCGAGGAGATGTAACAAACAATGACTGAAGGTTGTTGCATCCTTGTCAGGGGCTGGGTTGTGCTGGGGCTGCTGTAGGAATCACTGAGAGCTTTTGTGAGGAAGCGCAAAAGAGCCTGCCAGTCTGAATGCGCAGCTGCAATGCAGGATGGTTGCTGTTCAGAGCGATCAACTTGAGTCTAATTTGTGCATCACTTTCCTTCTAGATGACTTGATTGGTTTTTCTTATCACGCGTGTTTTGCTCGTCCGGTGCAGCCATCGTGCACAAACAAAGATGATGAAATGTGATGGTGGAATTTACCTGGTTGTGCTCCAGGTGCCCAACAATGCCGACCGCCAATGCAGGAGTTATGCTCGCCATAGCGGTCGTTGCTGCACCCGAATGAGAACAAGTTGGTCGGTGATGGCTGTCAACAGGTACCAGCAGCGATACTAGCGATCGTCTCGACCATGGTGCTCCTCCCCAAGTAAGAGGAAGAGTGCAAGTTCGTTTCAGGCTGTGACATGCTTCCTCTCTTTCCTCTCTCAGGAAGCGCAAGTCAAAGGCGGGCTCAGAGGATCAAACTCTAGACCGGAAGAACCTCAAGGGAGTGTAAGCAAACTCTTCAAATAGCGGGTTCCGTGACTGACCCTCCTGGTGTTCTCCGCAGGCTGAAGGTTGACCCTGAAGCTATGTCTTCCGCCTCCTTGCTCCTGCCTGAGAGATTCCTGATGTGACCTGACGCTCTCAGGAGCGACGTTGCCTTAGATGTTGTACAGGCCCGAGATGGCTGTCGATGACAGGAACTCACCAAAGGACGCCAACGTGAACTTATTGTCGACGAGTGGCCGGTGGCTGAATGATGTTGTGGCCCAAGGCATGAGATCGTCAGGTGATACAGAAAGACACATCTTGTTTGACTCCTGGAGAGTCCGCTTACCCCTGTCCCTGTCAGTCGCGAATAGGCTGCTCGAACTGATCATGAGCCCATTGGAATATTGGTCGCCAGCTGAAGGTAATGTCGTTTCAGTTGCAATCCTCGCTCATTTCAGCTGCAAGACAAAAGAATACCAGCTCAGAGCGCGTCCCGTCCTCTCTTGGAGCAAAGTTCAGCCGACCAAGGGGTTCCTGCCCGAATTCAAGAAGCTAAGGCAAACTCACAAAGGTGATACCGAGTCCCAACCCCTTCGTTGCTCGCTCACGTCTCTGGGGACTTTGCAGATCAATATACTACACGTCAATCCAAGGTGGAGCAAGCGGGTGATGTGGATGAAAGCGTCACATTTGAAACCTTGAGCAGGTGAAGTCCAGAAGTGCAAGAAAAACAAGAAGTGGTGGAAAGACCCGGATTTCCCTCATGAGGACTCTTCCATCTCCTCATCCCTCGTGAGCAAGAATCATCAGTCAGCCCTAGACCTTATCAAGGTGAACATCGCTCCTCGTGTAAGACGCTGTGTTGATGGCAACGTGTTGCTTGAAGTCGATGGGCGTAATCTGGGCCAACCCTATGGAGTTCTGCGTTACTCGAAGGTCCTTGTTGAGGTGAAACCTCGAGAGTTCGACGAGCTGTATGATCTTATTTTGATCTTAGATCTTCAAACGATGACAGAACGTGGCTCATCGATGACGACGTCGATGACGAGGTGATCGCAAGATGTTGTTCTTGCTCTTTCCTGGATGTGATGGCCGATTGTCGTCAGAGCTCCCCCGTTCAACTCGTCTCGAGCATCGACCATTATGCCAGCGGAGTGATTGTTGCAGGTAGCAAGAGGGAGGATGTGGCAGTCAGTCATATCATGATAAAATGTTCAGCCCTGCAGAGCAATCCGCTCCTGTGCGACGCGCTCATCGATCGCACCTACGAGTCTCATGTATTAGCTTTCCCATGAAAGATCCTTGCGATGATTGGAATGACCCAGGGCATTCTTGGAGTCTCTCTGAGATGGGAAGGAAGGTTTCAGATGGTCTGGGTTGACCTCTTCTTTCCTTGTTCCAACTACAACAAGAACGACAGTCATCTCAAGTAGATCTCCAACCTGATCCTGAAAATCGAAGGGATTGACACATTGTTGCAGAGGGCAGCGCGCTCTGAAGCTTGTCTTCGGAAGTGGAGAGACGAACGTGCACGATACTTGGTCCTTGGTGATCGAGAAGGTGGCCTTTCATGTTCTATAGGGAGCAGCGGGTTCACAAGAGTAATCAGGCATGCGCCAAGTTGTGTGGAGGATTCTTGGCGATCTATGGGGTAGAGAAGATGAGCAAAGTGCTCAGTATGATTGACAGTGAGACACTTGCATTGGATAGTATGATTTTCTTACCCGCAAACAGATGGAGATGATATGGAGATCGTAATAGGGGACGAGTTGCGAAAGGATGCCTCCAGTCAGTCCAAGAGTTGTCAGAAGCTTTTCAAGCAGATCAGCGACGGCCTCTCCAACCAGAGGAGTCTTGTCCTTGCTGGCAGTTGCGCATGTGGGTCCAGCTGAGCGAAGTGCCTGTTCCTGACTTCTTGTGTCAGCAGCTGCTTCTGAGGGGGGAAACAACGACGCCTCGAATATTCCAAGGTAGAGAAACGACAAGATAAAGATACATTAGAGAGCGAGAGGTGACTTGAGAGGGCAGAGGTCAAACCTTCATCGTGCTGGAGGCTGTGGCTGCAGGAAACGAGAGGCTCCTCCTCCTCCGCAGCCCCTTTGGAAGGTGCTTACTCCTCGTCGCTGATGCGTTGAATGAGCTTTTGTTTTCAGTGTCGATGGTTCTGGAAAGTGGAAAGGGAGACCTGAACAGTGGAAGCAAATTGGAGACGAGAAAAACAGCGTCAGAGAAGCTGCCAGCAGGGCTCAGAAAGGTCGCAAAGATGTGTTCTGGCTCTCGCTGGAGGTAAGCTCCGTGTTCCGTTGTCCTTCTGTTTGACATGCTCCCGCACAGGAGTTCGTGCAAAACTTTGATGGCGTCGTTATTCACACCTTCGAGTGCGAAACTTCCTATGCGGCTTCCAACTATGTCTGACTAGGGTTGTGGTTGTACTCAGACTGTCGTCGGCTGAGCAGAAAAGGCGTGCAGAAATTATGTCTGCTTTCTCTGGGTTCCCTCAGCAGCTGAAACCAGGTTGACGCGACTGAGAGTGCGTCAAGACGTGACTTGTTGTGAAGGGTTGAGCGAAAGGCAGAGAAAGATGCAAGCAAAGGTCTGAACACATTTCAACAACTCTGTCTTGCTGAACTGATTTTGCTATTTCTTCCTTCAGGCGCAAGCGGATCAGATCGCCGCAGGTTCGCTCGAAGAGAAGCTCGGGAGTCAAGATGTGACTTGCTGTTGCAGAGCTCATCGCAGAGGAGGAGAGGACCAGCAAGCGGCAGGGCCCCAAGGTTGATGAGACCAAGCCCTCATGCTATGGAGACATATCTGACTAGTGAGCAGATGAAGAAGAAGAGAAAGGGAACGAGATGATCTCGGGAGATCAAGTAGAGACACACTGGACCATTGCAAGACATTGATTGAAAGCGGAAAAGAGTGATCGTTAGAGAGTGCGTGTTAGAAGAATGGCTTCGGCCGAGTTTCACACTTGTTGTCGTCGTTCAACACGATCGTCTGCAGTCAGCATGTCAACTGTATAACGTGGGAACCCTATCGCTCACCTCTCCGTTGACAACAGCATGAACTTCATCTAGAAGGATCACCTGAGGAGCGGTCAAGATACTTGCAAGACCGAGACCTCCCTCCTCGCTCACCTCGCCACCATCGTACTCTGCACAATTCTTCCACTCGATGTCGATAAGCTTCACCTGCAGGGTCATTCACCAGGACTGTTCCTCCTCCGCGTCTTGCCGCTCATCCTACCTTGCTTGCCTTCATCTGAGCACGCTGCCCCTGCAACCCGCCATGTTCAACTACTCGTTCCTCTCCTCCGCTCCCCCCCCTCCTTCCTTGCCATCCTTTCCCATCACCCACCCCCCCTGCCGTGCCTCCCTCCCTCCTCTCCAAACCTCAGCTGCAATTCCTCCCAGCTGGCAGGGACCAACCTGCCCAGCAGAGTCAAGACCCCCCGCAACGGCATGACGTCACCCACATCGCACTGGATGACGAGGGCAGAGGAGCCCTCGTAGAAGGCGATGATGCCTGACTGCGCGCATCTTGACTCCTTGTCAGCTCCCCCTCCTGCTCCTGGTCCTGCTCCATCAACTCACCTGTAGACATCCGTGTTCAACACCTCTCCGTGCGCTCCTGACCAGCAAGCTTCAGACGAGGTTGGGAAGGACGAGGAGGACTAGTGAGTGAAGGAGAGGAGGGAGGTGGGGCGGAGGGAGAGGAGCAGAGGGAGAGGGAGTGGTAGGAGGAGGAGGGAGGAGGACGAGGACGAGGAGGTGACAAGTCCCGGCTCACCCTTGAAGATACAGATGCCATACCCCGACGAGCTCTCCACATCCCAACCGCAAGGGCCGATGGTGCATGTGTCGACATTCACACGAGACGTTCCCTTCATAGCAGCGTCACCCTCGGCAAGTCGGTCATGAGCCTCGTACTCCAGTGACGAACACAGCCGTGGAGGTCTCGGTGGAGACGAAGCATTCGTCCTGCAAGTAAGCATCAGCCGTTGGACGGCCCACCCCTTCTGCTCCCCCCGCCCCTCGTCCTCACACCCACACATACCCACCCATACGCTCTCCCCACCCCTCCACCACCTCCACCACCACTTCCTGCTCCTCCTCCTACAAGTGTGAGCTTGGAGTTTCGCCCATCGCCAGGCTCCAAAACCATCATGCAGATGGATCCGAGGCCATTTGAGAGGGTTCCAGGAATCTGTTAGACGAGTAACTTCAGTTCGACCACCATCACTAGCAGCCAGCAACCGATCCTCCCTTATGCAGGATCTTGACTCCTTGCAGCTTCACCTTCACATCAGCGCCATCAGCCTTCACACGCGCGCATGGCACAAACTTACATTGGCTCCCGACACAGTCAGCATCACACCTCTTCGGTCGGTGGGGGCTTCGCCAACAATCACAACGTCGGTAGGGAGAAGACCGTCTTCTGCCTTGATGGTGACATCCTTCGACAGCACCACTGGCTTGGGGAGCACATAAGTTCCCTTGCCGAGCACGATCGTGTCTCCGCTCTGCGCCTCCTCGATCCTTGTAAGTAGAGATGAATCGGTCTCCAACGACGTGGCCATCCTGTTGTGGTGCCAAATTCGGTGAGAAACGCCAAATTCGGTGAGAAACGTCAAAATTTCGTAGAAGGATGTGGAAGAGAGATAAAACAGAGCTGATAGTGGTATGAATGAGGTGGAGGAGAGATAAAACAGAGCTGATAGTGGTATGAAGGAGGTCGGAGGAGTGAAGGCAATGGAGGATGAGGAGGAAGTTGAGATCCCGTTCACCTCAGCGTCATGCTCCTTCTCGATGCCGGCTGGCGGCACGAACGCCGCTGCTGCAAGGGGAGAGACCTCAGGGAGCAGCTGCAGGCGCCCGTAGGTCTCATGGGAGGAGCCACCATGAAGCCCTCGGCTCCCGCAAGGAGCCCCAGCATGACCAGCACCGCCGTCCCAGCCATACCCGCCGTCATAAATGCTAGGGTTTCCTTGTTTTAATTATCTAAAAATATGCATATATCAATATAATTATGGAAATCGCTATTCCGGGTCTGCCTCGGGAATATTTTACCACCCCTGGTAATGACACCCTACCCCCCTTCAAATAAATTCGCCATATTGGGTACCGTAATAGGATTTGTACCATCCTTCTACCACCCTACATCAAGGAATCGACAATTTTGATGACCCCCATATTACCAATAAATCACACTGCTATTTACCGGTAACAAGGTAGGTACCCTTAACTACCACTGAGCATTATTGTACCCCACCCTACACATTTCTGTATACCCCCTTTCTACTACCCCACCCTGAACACATCCCACCCCCCAGCCCTGCAGTTCTTCACGCCACGAGCGCCGCCACGCGTCAATCATGGCGAATTTCCTGCATCTTCCAGCCGACGAGCCGGGTCAGAATTCCGAGATTTCTCCTCCTCTCCTCCTCCTCTCCTCCTCCTCTCCTCCTCCTCTCCTCTCCTCTCCCTCTCGCTCGCTACCATTCACTTCCTTGACCTTGTCGTTCCATTACTGTGATGTCCACGGAAAGCGACGGCAATGTTGTGTGCTTTACCTACGTGTCCACGCATTTACCGTCGTCTCTTGTTTCTTTGTGTCATATTCTTTCCCTTTGATTGTTATGCTATAAGTTGATGCTTGCCCCTCTCTCTCTGCCATGCGGTCTGGCAGATTTTTTTCTGTTGCGCCCTAACATGCCACAACAGGCTTCTTCGATCCAGCATTGGAGTTTTCTCGCTACGTGTACCTGCTGATCGGACAAGATCCTGGAGCGATCGATGAGAAGATCTCGGACCAGAAGGCCTTCGACTTGGCCTTGGAGAACTTGGACCAGATTTTCTCTCAAGCTGGAGAGAAGGAGAAGGAGAAGGAGACAGTAGAGGGAGCGTTGAACGTAGTTTGCTGGCTGTTCCAGCGCGTCCTCGAGAACAACACAGCTCCTGCTGAAGCTGTCACGCTGGTCGACAAGTTCCTCCAGCGCCTCCGCAGCGATGTCACCCTCCATCCCACCCTTCGTCTGAAGACGTAGCTAGCATGCGCCCTTTGCTTTGTTGACGCTCACCTTTGGCTGGCAGCATGAGCACCATCTACAACATCCTGGGAGGAAACGGCACTGCCAGGTACAACACCTTCCTGGCCATCGTGGAATACGCGGCGGCGGCAGGGAAGGAACATTTCGCCCTGGTCACGAGCCAGTTCGACCAGCTGGAGAGCATGCTCGGGGAGTGGGGAACTGACATTCAGAAGACGAGGGCGCTGTATCAAGTGATCTTCGACTCGATGGCGAAGCATGACAGCAGGGACAAGGCTCATCAGTTCAGGATCAAGTACCTCGAGTCGTTCCAGGGGGAGAGGAACCTTGAGGAGGCGAAGGTGCAGGCGAACATCGCGGTGGTTGAGGCGATTTCAGACCCCAAGATCTACCAGTACGACACCTACCTGGAGCTCAATGCCATCCGGGCGCTCGAGAATGATTCGAAGCATGGCAAGACCTTCACGCTGCTGCAGCTGTTCTCTCACGACAACTTGGAGGGGTTCAACAAGTTCTACGCGTCCAGCAGCTCTTACGTTGAAAGCCTAGGTGCGAGAGGGAGAGGACGGGGGAGTTGGAGACAGTTGCTGACGGGGGAGGTGCGGCAGGGTTGAAGAAGGAGGAATGCATTTTGAAGATGAGACTCCTGACTCTCTGCTCGCTGGCTGCGAACTCCAAGGAGATCGGATACGCGGAGATCGCTCAAAACCTTCAGGTGCAGGAGAGCGAGGTCGAGTCCTGGGCGATCAAGGCGATCACGGCGGAGCTCATGGATGCCAAGATGGACCAGCTGAACAAGGTCCTGGTTATCAAGTGAGCCAAGTCTCCTCAGCCCCTCCCGTTCCGCTGACGGACTTTGTGCCGCAGTCACTGCAAGGATAGAATCTTTTCTAAGGCGAAGTGGACCGAGTTGCGGTCGAAGCTTGTGGGGTGAGGAGGAGGGAGGGAGGGAGGGAGGGAGGGCTAATGGGAGGAAACAGGTGGAAGGATAGGATAAAGCAGCTCATGATGGTGCTGGAAAATGCCAAGGTGCAGCAGCAGCAGCAGCAGATGATGCAAATTCAGGTGGCTGCGACTTCACCGCCATCCCCCACCCTGACGTGCTGCAGGCCCAAATGCAATCCATGTAAAAATTTGATCGAAACTCTTCGTCGACGTGCACAATCTTGTTGGTTTCTAGTATTGTTTTGTTTTTTCTCGTATTTTCTAATAGAAGTACAACTAGTAATGAAAGTTGCTCTCTCAGATCACGAATTGCAAACTCTGCGTGCTGCTCGTGCTCCCCTGCCTGCCCATCGTCAGCTCGGGCAATGAGAAAATTCTCACGTCCACCTCCTAACGCCCCGCTGCGCGTCTCTCTTCCTTCCCGCGAACATGTGAATCGCTCGATTGACCTGATTGCAGTCAGCGCTGGCAGAAAGAAGAGGATACATGACGAAAGGGAGAGGAGGGGTTGAGAGCAAGAGGGAGCAGGGAGGAGAGAGGAGAGGGCGAAGTGAAGAGGGGAGAGAGCAGGCGGGAAGGGGGAGGACGTGGGGGGACCTTGGCTGTGAGAGATTCGAGCTCGAACAGCATGACGTTGACCGTGTTAGCATGCAGCGCCTTGAGCTGCTCCAGGCTGGAAGCGAGGGAGGCAGCGGTGAGCTCCTCCCCTTCCCTCCTGCTGCTCCTGCTGCCTCGGGCGATATCGAATGCAGCATGACGCGCGCCCGGGAGACTTCGAGGAATAGCCGGAGCACGAGGCCATGAAGCATGCTCTGATGCACGTAGGGCGCCGCCTGGGCCGCCATCTCTGCCGTTGGGGGAGGCGCTCGCCCGTCGCTCGTCGACCTCGACCCAACTGCATCCCCAGCAGTAACCCCAGCAGGAGGTGGAGGGGGGAGGAGGGCGCCGCCATGGGCAGCACGAGGGCTGTCGAAGAGGCTCATGAGGGAGGACTCGAGCTTCATGGCTCGTGACTCTGCCATGACGAAACTCGCGCTGACCTCTGGGGTGACAAGATGCGGCGGCCGGTGAGGGTCGGGACTTGCATCCCCCATCTCCGACTCGATGCGCGGCAGCTCAGCCTTGAGCTGGACAACACGATCCTGCTCCTGCTGCAGCTGCTCTTGAAGGCGATCCCACTCCCCGCGGTTGATCGAGGGAGGAGCTGAGGGAGGAGCTGATGGAGGAGCTGAAGCAGGGGCAGGGGGAGCGGAGGTCTCGCACTGGCAGGAGATGCTACCGCAGCAGGCGCACGGGCAGTGGCACAGGTTGAGCATCTCCTGCTGAGAGATGGCGGCAGCCTCGAGGCTCCGAACGATCTCCGTCAACTTGCTGCTCGCGTCCCTCCAGCTCTGCTCACGCATCGAAGATTCTCTCAGCTTAGCGTGCAGCTCCTGCGCCAGGGCAGCCAGCTCCTTGGTCATGCTCTCCGTCGCAGCCTTGGACTCCTCGGCCGCCTCCAGCTGTGACAGGAGGACGGACTTCTCGTCTTGCAGGTGCTGGAGGATGCTGTAGCTCTGCTCCAGCTGGACTGCGAGCTCTCGCTCCGTCTTCCTCTGGTGGGTCTTGAGGTAGAGGAAGCGCGAGTGATAGCTGTGAAGGATATTCTCGACGTGCACAAACACGTTGAGGATCTTCTCCATCAGATCGCTTGAGCCGCTCCCTCCCTCCCCTCCCATCACTTCCATGCGGATGCTCGCGATCGCGCCCATGACTTGCCTTGCCGCGTGATCATCCTCGTCCAAGTCGAGACTCGTCCTCCTCTCCTCCTCTCTGCTTTCCCTCCTCCCTACCCGCGAAACCTCCCCGTCCACAGAGGGGAAGGCGACCGAAGTGCCGTTGGGGTTGGGAGACCGCAGCTGCTGCATTGAGTACTCGTGCTCGAAGCGAAGGTCGAGCATCTTGTTCTCAAGGTTTGAAAGATCCTCGTCCATGCTCCACAAGCAGTTCACGTCCTCCCCCTCGATCGCACTGACCCCCTTGCCCTCCTCCAACCTGACAGGCTCGCTCTCCTCAAGCTTGGCTGTAACGGACAGCGCAGAAACTGAATCAAACATGCCTGCAGTGACATCAGAAGCAGCAGCAGCAGCAGCAGCACCCACCATCGGACTGATGCTTCCTGTAAGAGTCTTCAAGTTTTGTGAGGGCGATCTCAAGGGAACTTTCACTCTTTTCGAGCAGGTCGACAAGGGTCAAGTTGTCCGAGAAGAGCAGAGAAAGAGTCTCCGCTACCTCATTCACGTTCGCTTTCATCTCAGACCTCAGCCCCGCAAGATCCAGCACAAGTGACGACAAACAACCTGCCAGTTAAGTCAGGGCCGCAAAGGATAATGAATCAAGAGCACCTTCGAGACGCGAGAGGTTCCGTCCACTCAACGATGCTACGTGGCAAGAGAGTTTCACAGCTCGATCAAAAAGACCGATGTCTCCTCCTGACCAACGATCGTGCAATGTGCAGTCTTTCGCCTCGCCTCCTGCAGCCCTGCCTCTACCTGCCCCTCCAGCCTCCCCAGGCTCGTAGCTAGCTCTGCTATCGCCGCCTCTACCGCCGCCGCCTCTACCGCCCCTCCGTCTATCTTCAGCTCGATCCGTATCTCCCCTCCGAAGCTCCTTCCTTCCTCCGCCCTCGTCCCTCCCTTCCCCCAGCCCCCGCCTGCCCCTCCCCCGTCCTCCCCGAGCCCGAGCAGATCCCCGAGCCCCCTCTCCCCTCCTCCCCCTTCCGTCCCTTCCGGCCCTCCCGCGCTTCTCCCTGCCTCCTCCTTGTCCCCAAAGTCCAGCAGTAGGTCGTCGAACGGGTTCGCCTCCCCTGTCCTCCCTCCTCCTCCTCCTCCTCCTCCTCCCCCGCTGCCTCGCTCTGCTTCCAGCCTCGCCAGCTCCTCCCGTAGCCTCCCCATCTCCTCCTCCATCCCCTTCTGCTCCTCCTCCAGCTCCCTCACGCTCTCTCTGTACTCTTCCAGGACCTCCCACACGCTCCCCACGTGAGCCTCCGCCGCCGCATGTGCCATCGCCCTTCCTCCTTCCCGCCTTGCTGCTTCCTCCCGGTCCTGATCCCGCTGCCGCCTCGCCTCCTGCAGCCCTGCCTCTACCTGCCCCTCCAGCCTCCCCAGGCTCGTAGCTAGCTCTGCTATCGCCGCCTCTACCGCCGCCGCCTCTACCGCCCCTCCGTCTATCTTCAGCTCGATCCGTATCTCCCCTCCGAAGCTCCTTCCTTCCTCCGCCCTCGTCCCTCCCTCCCCCAGCCCCCGCCTGCCTCTCCACCGTCCTCCCCGAGCCCGAGCAGATCCCCGAGCCCCCTCTCCCCTCCTCCCCGTTCCGTCCCTTCCGGCCCTCCCGCGCTTCTCCCTGCCTCCTCCTTGTCCCCAAAGTCCAGCAGTAGGTCGTCGAACGGGTTCGCCTCCCCTGTCCTCCCTCCTCCTCCGCTGCCTCCTCCGCTGCCTCGCTCTGCTTCCAGCCTCGCCAGCTCCTCCCGTAGCCTCCCCATCTCCTCCTCCATCCCCTTCTGCTCCTCCTCCAGCTCCCTCACGCTCTCTCTGTACTCTTCCAGGACCTCCCACACGCTCCCCACGTGAGCCTCCGCCGCCGCATGTGCCATCGCCCTTCCTCCTTCCCGCCTT